>NW_027106189.1:261057-272632 GCF_000696795.3 Halyomorpha halys | reverse complement strand
AAATAAATTTATTTTGTTCTTTGCTGACCACACCCCCCCCCAACAAACTTCTCCAATCATTAATCTACGGTCAACTATCTACACCTCATTAGTATAATTAACTTCCTTGAAAAAAAAAACAGAAGAAAAAGTTTTTATTTCTTTGTTGCTGTAAAAATTTGTATTTTTGGGTTCATATCTCATTCACAAGTTAATAAAGTAATCTTTGTTTCTTACACACATCGGACAAAATTTCATGTGCAAAATTTATATTCATATGCGAATATCATTAAAACTACTACCCCTACAAAGATACGTGTCATACACTACTTCATAGTAAGTTAAATTATTTTTATTTTGAGTGCTGGTTTCTGAGATATATTTTTTCAAGAATCAAAAATTGTATTCAAATAACTAGAAATTAACGTTGTGAGAATATATTTTGTCAAATATCATGAAAACTACTACTCTTACGATGATAAACGTTACAAACTACTTTATAGCACATTTAATTAACTTTAATTGGAGTGATGGCAGACATAAGTACCTGGTGGTTCCTGGGATATAGATTTCACATAATATATTCAACTACTGATTTTGCAGTACATTTTTCATGAAATGTTGCTTTTTATAAATCTTTATCTCGGAAACTAGTGTACGTAAATAGCTCTATTTGGGCTCGTATTTTATAAAATTGCCTCAACTTTAAATTATGTTCTGTTAGGTGTCCTAGTGTTTTTTTCCGGCCAAGACTCCCATTGAAATCCTATCATGACTAACCATGGTTGGAGGCCAGTTTTTTTTGTTGTGTACCAAGGCTGGATTTCAATAGCAGATCTCAGATCGGTAAGACTTCGCCTAACTACCTGAGCTACGGACGGCCCGTGTTCTAGTGTTGTTGGTAGTTTTAAAGATTTGAGAGCTCTGAATACAATTTTTTTTTTTCTAACGGTTTGAAACAACCAAAATTTTTATTCCCCCTACCTATACTTGGCAGACTGATCTATTTAGACAGGTTATTATACATAGTTTTCATTAAAGTGATATAAATTTGGGGTGAAATAACTGCCTTTTTTTTCTCCTGGCTCTTGCAATAAAATTCACAGATACAGACACAGACCATTTTGCGAAACTTGGTTATTTTTACTCAAAAGGACCTCAATATTTATCGAAAACTCGTCTTCGAAATTTTCCACGATCGTATTATTTCCCCTTACTATATATTTCATATATTGGTATGTAAAAAAAATAAAAACTGATGAAAATTGAACTGAAACTAAATCATTTCATTTTCTGATTGAATTGCAAATTAATTTTTTTCATTTGCCATAAACGTTATTGTTAAATCCATGGTTACAATTTTGATTACAATGCAACATCCTGCAATCGTATGGCTGGATTGCTGCCAATTTATTAGTAATCAATATAGTCCTTCTCGAAGATCAAAATTGGCTTTAAAACTTTCATATTGGAGTCCTAGCAGTGGTTAAATTCTGTACTCATGATGAGTTATGCAGCTTATCCCGTTTCCTAATAGGTGACACGGTGAAAGCGCTGGGATCTCCTGGAATTGTGATTTTCACCCTCACGTGGATTAGCCATTAACCTCCTCTTTTTATTTTTTTTTTGCCTTTTCATATGAAATATCAATTTGTATGTGAGAGTATAGATCCCTTTTGATTAAGTAATGCAGGTTGTTCTTTGTGCATCATGTTAATGTCACTGAGTACGTTGTGGATTTGGTGGTTTCACCTCTAGGTAAAAAACGATAAATTAATTATTCCTTGCTCTTTACACCACACTGAAACCAATAATTTTTTTGGATGTGAATTTGGTTTTGGCATGTGTCCCGGTTTTTTGCCGATATTAAACCACTGACCAGATAGAGGTCCGTTGTCCTATAAAATCCACTTTTCATCACACATAATTATCCTTATGGCTTCAAAAAAAAAGGCTCTTTTTTAGCCTAGTAAGCTGTGAGAAAAGCATTTCTCATAACATTTCAGCTGTTGCCACACTTAAGTTCATGAGATACCCATAGATCTGCCTTTTTTCTTTTGCAATGATCTTTCGATGTCGAGAAACTGGTAACGGTTTCAACAGTAAGCCTAAGTTTATCGTCAATTGCAGGTCGAAGTCTTCCTCTGGGTTCGTTATCCAAATCTGTGCCACCAGCCAAATTTTTTTCAAATGGTTTGATTGTTATAACACCTTCCCTCGATCGTGGCGATAATGTTACTTGCTGCTAGGACTGCCTATTGTCCAAGTTTAAACACATAAAAAATATTTACGTACTTCCAAGGTCATATTTAATGAGATACTATTACTAGTAAATATTATCAAAAAAAGAGGTAATTAATAACGGTCCATTATTATCTGTTAACAAAAGCCCACTAATTCCACGTTGAATTTCTGACATAATAAAGATGGACGTTTCATACAAAATGACCCAATATTTTGTTTTACAAATTATTAATTTTTCTTGGATATTATGGTATATATTTTTCTGTAAGTAAACACTTAAAATACACAATACTTTTACACCTTAAATTTTTCGAAAATAAAGTGTTGCATAGAATATTTGGATGTTGAGTGGAAGAAAGATGAGCGGAACAGGGAATTCAAATACAGAATTGCGTAACACGATGATATATGTTAATGTCGCTGGGCTGTAAAGTACACCACAGCAAGGTTATGTGTTCACAACTGCCTGATTTATACACATTCAACAGGGTCTATTGGGGAATTAGCCCTGAAGATTTGTAAGCAGATTCTGACCATTATCCTGATCAACTATTACATTTCTATTTTGATACAGTGTTTATGTAACGTGAGTATTTTCAACTATATTTTTATATGTTTTAAATACTCGCAGTCTATATCCTTAGACAGGACGTTATCGGGTTCCCCCCCGTTTCTTAATGAACTTTAACCTTTACAATCGAAAGCGAAATTATGAAATTCCATTATTTTGATTTAGTAACAATTATTAATTAGCACAACAATATGAAAATCTGATAGTGAGCAGCCTGTACTATATATAACTTGTTTTAAAGTTTCTTATTTATTTATTTTTTTGGGGGAGAACTGGAGTAATTGCGTCCCAAAAATGCACTAGGCTATTTTCTGCCTACAGTATTTTTAGTATTTTTTTAAAACATTAGTATATCTTTCCACGCATAAGGTAGAGGATCTTATACCGATTGCATACTATGATATTTTGAAATTATATAGATTCTTTCCTGATTTTTTTAAAACAACCACGATGGTACACTTTCCGGTTAATTTAGGCAACGGAAATGTTAAATTTTTGTAATAATAAATTTGCCAAAAAAAATTATATTCTAATTTTGAAATAGTATTTAATATATTCATGACGTGACATTCGAAAAAAATTTGGTCTCATTTGTATAATTTTGTTCCATCCAACTGAAACATATTGCTACACAAATGTGAAATGTGAAATAAAAATTTAAAAAATATTGTTAAACAATGAAATATTTTATTTTATTTATTTTTTTATCAATCATTTATGACATTGGGGGGGGGGGGGAGTTATCTAGAGGTAACCAATCTATTTTAACAATGGTCAAGTTTTTATTTCGGAGGACCACCACAGAAATGAAAAAAAGCCACCCACAGGATTCGTACCGTCGCCGCTGCAATTGTGAGGAAGTCGCTTAACTCATCTACAAACGGCCCTTATTGGTTGGACATCTATTATAAAGTTAAAGTGGAATATTCAAGTTGATCGAATGTGTGTGAAGTTGATGTCATTGTCCATGACATCGGTTGATAATACCATAGAAAATAATTTCATGGTTTCACATACCATGCCGATTTTTATATCACATTCTTTTATTTTTGTTATGAATTTTAATATCATATTTAAATTCTTATACCGAAACCTTATTCATACATTGTCTATAGCGGACTCTTAGCTGATCATCGGATTAATCTTAAATGATTTATAACGTTTTCATTTATAACATTTTGTAAATAAAAACATGATTCTATTCTATTTATATTAAACTGGATGAATGTGACGAAATAATATATGAGTATTAAATTTTATTTTGACAATTATTTGATAACAAATAATTTATTTAATTGGCCTTACATTAATTTAAGAAGTGCATTTTTTTAAAAAATTGATTAAGGGGGTATAGTCCCATACAAAAGACACCTCTAACTATATACGACGTTAAAAAAATATAAAATATAAAAAAAAGATAAAATAAATAG
This sequence comes from Halyomorpha halys, assembly GCF_000696795.3. Lineage (NCBI taxonomy): Eukaryota > Metazoa > Arthropoda > Insecta > Hemiptera > Pentatomidae > Halyomorpha > Halyomorpha halys. The sequence continues at coordinate 268,408 of NW_027106189.1, read as the reverse complement.
ATTAAAATAATAATTCTTAATAAAAGCAATGTTAATAACAAAAATAATGACATTTATGGGCTTAACCAAATAAATAAGAGACTTATAGTGTAAAAGAAAAAAAAAAGGAAGAAAGTGAATTTAAGAAAAAGATTGAGAGAAAAAAAATTAAGATAAAATAAACTTTTAGAGTGACAATAACAACTGATAAATATAGAAGTTATAACAGGTTGTCCTGCAGAAGCCAGGGTTTCAGTCTTCGGGTTGTGGTTGGGTTTCCCAACACTGCTTCTTTGACTGCCGGTAAATGAGAGTGGAAACAAGTAATAAATCGTTTCTAAATTTGCTTCATGATCGAACACTAAATTACTAAATACTCTAATCATTTCCATGAATACAGCAGTACTAAGTGTAACTGCTTAGGAAAAATTTCCTTTAAGTAACTTGATTAATTCAGAAGACGGTACGAAAAATCCTAATTAAATCAACTCGTTAAAACTTTTAAGAATTGTCAATTCGACTGGTTTCTGATTCTAATCGGTTTGTTTCAGAGCCAAACTAATTTATTCTAGTCCTGTTGTAATTGACTAAACTCGGCATTAGAGATATAATCTCCGACTCCCTCCAATTAAAAACTTCAACACTCCGAATGCTCTGAATAAAGAACAGCTTTGGTGACCGTTTTGTTAATACCAAGGCTTTTTTTTCTTGTATGAACTTCAATTTTAGATTGGAAAAAAAAATCTGTTTGCAACCTTATACTGAATAAAACAGCTGTAACTCGAATGAAATTGTTCGGCAATGAAGAGTAGGTTCATTCATTAAAAAAGATACTGAATTTTAATTTTAAAAAAAATAATAAAATGAATAACAAACATACAACCAGAAAGTAGAACACCGAGAAAAATAAAAGTAATCGGAACAACAAAGAAAGATAAAATAGAAAAACCACCAAGTCAAAAAAGAATCACTGAATTTTATAAAGAAATAAACAAAAAGATTACAGTAGACGACAATAGAGAAAAAGTACAAGAGGAAACAAATAGTAATAGCAATAATAAAAAAAAAATTTAAACTTCAATACATACCAAGCCTTACAAATAAAATTTTAAAAAACACTGACAGAATATGACCATATAAATATCAGAACCGGTATATACAACAATAATAAGTTACAGAATAAGTTGACAAAGTTGATAAGATGGAAAAACTAAATGTAATTTATAAGATAGATTGTAAAAATTGTGAAAAAGTATATATTGGTGAAACATCTAAAAAACTAGAAACTAGAATTAAGCAGCATTTAACCAATTGTAGAAATGCTAAAAATATAAATTGCACAGCTCTGGCCTACCACAGCATAAAACTGAACCATTAATTCAACTTTGAAAACCCAAAAATAATAGATACAGCACAATATACAAAAAAGCAGAAGATTTCTGGAAGCCATATATATAACAAAACTGAGTAAACTACAAAACTGACACTAAACACTTAAATACACATTACGCTGACATTATAAATAGACTCAAAATATAAACATAAAAAAACAGAAGAAATAAACCGGTTTAAGAAAAAAAAATCACTAAGTTAATGTTAAATACAAAGCAGGACTTTAAAAAAAACAGGGACACTGGACATGAGATAAGGTCCAAAGAGGTAGCAAGAAATATAGAGAAATGGCTGTGCTAAGGAGAAGTGAAGATGCACAAATAAGTAATGGTAGAAAAGAGAGAACAGTGTAAAGTGTGATATGATTTCCTAAATGAAATTATAATTATGAGGTGAATATAATTGTGTGAATTATAATAAATAAGGATGAAGATTGTTGTTATGATTGTTTTATTATTGTTGTAGGTTTAAAGTACATGAATATGGGACAGTGGTCCCGAAACGTTGTACTATGTTATGATAATTTAATACAAATTTCATTCAACTGGAAGTTATTAACCTCAAAAAAATTTTTATGAATTGACTCACCAGACTTCCTAAAGAGAAAATTCAGATAAAAAAGATACTGTTATTAGAAGGTACTGTTTACAATAAATTCACTACATTATTATGTGAACAACATTCGCACCGTCAAAGATCTTAATAAAAAATATTAGGTATCTTATAGTAAGGAGCAATAGTGGGACTAATAGATTAGGTGAATCTATGATTACAACCAAAATAATGGAGAAGAAAAAAAAAATTTGCCCAGTCAACCCAAGAGGTACTAATGCTGAGGCCGTCCAAGGTTCATGACCTTTTAAGAAAATTGAAAGGAAGCCCCAGAATCGTGTAAAAGTGTGGAAGTTTGAGGCCAAATATTAATCATTTGAAGCCAAGTAGTCATAATATTATTTATATTTGTTTCTGTAAATACTTATAATTTTTTAGAAATAAATTATTAGCAATTTATAGCAAGCCCATAATGAGCTTTATTGTAATTTCAATAATTAAAAAAAAAAAAGTATCTTGGTCTGGATTTCTGGCGTTAACAAAGCTATTCTTATAATTTCTTGTAATTCTTATTATGGTTCCTTGGCAGGAGGGAGCAGACAGAGGAGGCCAAGATCTGTAACCAAGCTCTAGTATTGTCATAAAAATAGTAATAATACTAGAAATAAATAATTGTGTGAAGAAACGTTCAGTATCAAATCCATTTTATTAATTACTTACGCTTATCTCAATTAAAAAATTGTTCTAGACATATTTCAAGATCATATGCCATAACCTATCAATTCGTCATTTAGAAAGTAAAATAAGCTCAAAGTAATCTTCAAGCTTAATGGACATTTGCTACGTCGATTCACTTTTGTTGCGGTAATCAGCGTTTTTTTAATCTATAATAAACAACCGTCTGCTAGACATACAATAATCATAGGTAAAGTGTTTCCATTAACTAACTGCAGACACACACAGTCAGTCACATACACAGACACACGCATACACATGCACGCACGCACGCACGCACGCGTCCACTTGCACACAGTTATACGCACAGGAAAAAGCACACACACTCATATTGAAACTGTTGACATTATACGAAGTTTTAATATTGATTTTCCGTTATTAAACCCGACGACCCAGCCTGAAAGACTCTTTAATCTCAGTGTTTCCAACTTTTAATATTCCTTTACAATCCCTAAGCGTTTCCTTTGTTGACTATATCACTGAATAACAGATTTCTCTCTTCTAAAAGAATATCTAACATTTCAATTCATTTGTTTTATTCATTATTTTTATCTGCTATTGTTATAGTGGTATTTTTATTTCTCATTTTCCGGTTTGAATGCGATTATTAGTCCTCTTAACTTTTCAGTAACTCCATTTTCCGCCAATTTCTTTCGGGTTTTTCGCTCTTATTATCCTTGATTTGCTCCCCTTGAATTCATCTTTCGTACATTTAGTTAATTGATTTAATATCTTAACATACGCTCTACTGAGTTTCTTATCTTTTTATCTCGTTAATGTGTTATTAACGTAATATTACGTAATATAAATTCTGGCATTCAATGGAGCTTGAATAAATACATATTTTGTATTTATCTATTGTTTATTGTTGCTAACAATGAGAATTGTTTATTTTAATACATGCAAAACTAAAGGTAGTTTAGTGCATTTTTTTTTCGTCATTTAAGCCATTTTAGAAATAACGATTAAAACGTTTAACAGTTTAACAAAGTGTAAAATCGATTCATTAAAGTGGCATTTGTGGTAGGTCAATTTTAACAAAAAATTTGCTGTTACATCCCAGACATACATACTCCAAATTCGTAATATCAGTTTCGTACGAATTTTCATTTTTGAGCTAAGTGCTCAGATACGTGTAGGAAACTCGAATTGAAAATTTTGTTCGATCATAATACATCTATTCAAATATTTCTTTCTTCCTTGCTTTATATTCTATATATCGGTAAGTGTTTGCAATCTCCTAGTTACAGTACGTTCCTTATAACCGGGAGCCCTTTATTGCATGTTTATTGTTCTATAAAATAAATTGTGTAACATTTTTGGAACCGTGTAATAATATAATTTATAATATTACAGATAATAGTCTCTGAAGAGGCATGTAGAGGAGAGGGAATGACTGTTGCTCACGATCTTTTGGTGATGGCTGATGTGTCCGGTCCAAGAGTGCCGCCGTTTTCTCACGTCTTGCTCTGAATGTCTATGAGGTTGTGGTAGTGTAACTTTAAAGGCGGATCTACATGTTGGCCAAGCCGTGGCGAACTCAGACATTCGCGAGCATGTGGATGGCTGGCTTGGCTTGGCTGGTACGATTTGGCCTAAGCTCGTTGCCGATCTGCCGAGAGTAGGTTTTTTGGACAAAGATCAAAGAGGGTTCGTGAGAGCGCTCGTGTAGCATCTCCACCATCGTTCTTTACTTAGTTGCAACTGAGAACTGTTTGTTTTTACTTGTTATAATTATAGTTTTATATTTAATCTTATTTATTTATATTTAATTTCATTTAATCTCCTTTCATTTTCTTTTTTCTTTTAATAAAAATAATATAATCTCAGTGCAATGGCTAAAACCACTTGTACGTCCGTTATTCTTGCCTCTCTGAAAAACACTGACATCGTCCGCTTGGACGGTTCCTTTGTTTACCGAGCATTTGTACAAGCCTCCGATGGGTAGTGGCTAATATGTAGATCCGACTTAATCGTTCCAGTGGTTCTTCCAACGAACGTTGGCTATTATAAAAAAGGTGTGACTGGTGATCGAACGTGGCGACCAGGCTGCCGAGACATTTTACGTGCCCCTGTGACGTCCGGTTGCGACATGTGTGTTGTGTCCAGTTGTGACAGACTGAATAAATTTACACACTCGAATATGTAAATCCGACAGTAATCTGGATGGTCCTCATTGGTGTATGTATATGATACGGTATTATTTCTATAATTTACTCAAAGAAAAAATATTTTTAAGCATATGAAGTTTGGTTTGGAGCAGGATTGGGTACTATGGAAAGACAGTTTTAATAGTCTTCTCGGATAAAATGCATGAAAAAAAAAAAAAAGGTTTAACATAGAAAAGTTGTTTGAATCTCTTCTAAAACGTCAAATTATCTAGACTAGGCGGTCCGTATTTTTATTGCGTTCGATTTTCCATTTATTTCTTGATTCTAGAATTCAGAAATATGTTTGTTTCATGAAAATTATATTGTGTATTTTGCATATTATGTTTTTTAATTTCAAGAAACATAATATGCAAAATACACAATATAATTTATCAAATTATATTGTGTATTTTGAATTTTAGAGTAACCTAAAATATTTTTAAGAAGTATTTTCTTCTAGAATTAAGGATTTCGATTTTTAAAAAATGTGGCCTATAATATTGTCGGGGAGAGTGAATCATTTAAATTGTTTTAAAATATTAATTTTCTATAAAATTTCAATCGATAATCAGACCAAGAGGGGAGAACACGCTGGGAAAAAAAATGAGGCTCTATTCTGTTAATTGCAAGAAGTGTCTAATTAAGAAACTCTGTTAAGGGTTGGTGGACTCCTCCTCTACATTGCTACAGTGTTAATAGGATCTCAGAGTTCATTAGGATTTTCTTTTTAAAAACTTGTTTGGAATTATCAATAAACAATGCAGAAACCTGTCAACAATAATGTTTTAAAAATTAAATTCATTTATTTGAATGTTTAAAACTACTTAAAACTGAGTAAAAAATAAACTCGATACCATTTATAACTAAAAAGAAAGCATTTACGTTGTAAATTTGTAATAAGCATTAGATTCGGCCGGAAAAAACATATTTGAGTTCCTGCAAATAGTAACATTGAGAATTATGCCATGAAAAAAGAATGAAGAAGTTAAAATCGATACATATTTTCCTGTGTCACAGGGACTTTCGAGTTCGAATGTTTACACTTTTCTCAGATAATTGCCCATATTTTTTACTTACTACAATGTAAAGGTAAACAATCGATACTAAATTAAACAAGAATAATTAGTTTAGATTGCTGATTAAGAAATGCAACTTTTATTCCGGAAAAAAAAATCAGACAAACATAATTTTATTTTCATTTATTCTCACAACTTGAAAACAATACATTATTCGGATACCTTAAATTTTTGTCGAAATTATGTAGCGGGATGTAATCATGCCTAATGCGGGCCATAAAAGTTGAAGAAGCAGAAAAAATTACGTTATATCTTCTTGTTTAGTTTAATATAGCAGACATTCGAGTTATGATTTTCAAATTATGAACCAATAATAAAACCAAAATTGTTTTTGTATGGATTTTTTCGAAAATTCTAAAAAGTTGTATCGAAGTTAAAATTTGTAATCAGCACTCTAAAACACATGAGTAATGAATTTCAGAAATTCTTCAAAATATTCAACCTAGGTACTTTCTGGTTTCCTTTTGACTGGACCCCAAAAGATTAAGAGTGGATGCTCCTGAACTATGCTCAGATGAAATTATAAAGTGTTGTAGTTAAGTTATAGTGCATTATATAATTATAGCACAAACATTAAGAAATTTATACTTTTTTTTAATTTAGTTTAGTTTGATGTATTTTTTTTTTTAATGGAAGATTTTTATGTCATTGTAAGTAGAAATATTTATTTTTGGTAACTTTTTTTTAACTTTTTATTTCTAATATATGGAGGCGATAAACCTCAAAATATTTTTCAGCACCCTCAAAAACGCCAATCACCTAATATTTGGGATTTCCCGGTGTTTTTTTTAAATTTTAAAATTATTGCCGTAGTGGAAGAACCTTACAGATGTAAGCCGTCCTATTTGCAACCCCTTAGAAAATAATACCTCTACATCAGGACCATAATAACCTGTTTATTTCAGATCTTATTATATCACAATTCAGAACATTCCAAGAGAAACTCACTCATCATCCTAATCCCATATCTTAATTTCTATCTAGCAATGACATTGGTCCAGATACCTATTGTAAAAAGTAATATAGAAGGCCTCGTAAGATTCTCCATCTAGCAATGACATTGGTCCAGATACCTATTGTAAAAAGTAATATAGAAGGCCTCGTAAGATTCTCCATCTAGCAATGACATTGGTCCAGATACCTATTGTAAAAAGTAATATAGAAGACCTCGTAAGATTTTCCATTAAATTCCTGATCCTTCCCTGGCTTTTAATACCAATGATACTACTGAGAGAGAAGCGCCGGGATCTGGAACTTAATGTAGTGTCCTACTTTTTCCTTTAAACGTTGGGAGACAAGCTCAGTTCGGAGTTCCCTAGGCTTAATCTAAATATTTAAAATAGGAGTAAATGTGTTTAAGATGTTATTTTACTTAAGTTTATTTTTCGTTATTTTATTCTAGCTTATTATTTTGTAATCGTATAATATATATCTCTGTAAATATAGTGTGAGTGTCCTCTATGATCC
>NW_027106189.1:257816-259242 GCF_000696795.3 Halyomorpha halys | reverse complement strand
ATAGAAAGGTTTTTGACTTAAATAAAGAAATTGACCTGGGCAAAATAGCCTGCAAGGAGAAAACAATTAATGTGAGAGGAAATTTATGTTGAAGATGTCCCTGAGGATGGCTGGAAGGGCCGAAACGTAGAACAAATAAATAAATATATAGTGTTGAGACTATTTTGGATATTAAATTAATTAATTGATAAATATTACCTGGTCTCGAAAAATTTTGAAATAATATAATTATAATTTTTCATTTTATTTTCCTTTTAATCAGTAAATAATATCATATTAATTTTATGATAAATGCTATAATGAAAAGGATATTTTAAAAGAGAATTGATTAGTAAAAAATAAATTACTAGACATATGTAGAAGGTTAGTTATTTTCACATGGAAATATTTTATTTCATGTATATCAGCTTATTTTTTTAATAACGTGTTTAATACGGTCATAATTGCAAACCATAGCATATGAATATATTGTGTTGTTTTTTTTATTTGTGAGAACGCAGAAACGGTCTAAACAAATTTAATCCATTTCGTTTTATAAAAAGTTACAATCTTAGGTAACATTCGTAATATCATTTTTTTTAGTTGGAAGGCAATAATAACTTGGGATCGATACGGCAGGGTAAGCAAGCACTGAACACGCAATAGTATAACGTCATTTTTATAAATGTTTTATATGTTACCAACCCCAGGTCATAAGAATGCGTAATGGCTGAGTTTATAAATATAAAAGTGAGAGAAACTTTAGTAACTTTCCACGCTTTTTTAAAAAAACTATTCTTGAAAGAATTTATAGTTGTTGGTTGTAATTTAAGAATTGTGATAGCTAGTGATATTGGACTTCGAAGCACCTGACCCAGGTTCAAGCCGTCCTGAAAATTGATTTTCTGTCCATCAGCCAAGTACCCAGTCCGTCCTGGGGCACTACTATCATCCATAAAGTACGTTTAAGTGTGTATAAATTATCTATGCATAAATAATTCACAAGTAAGTAGCAAGTTTTTTATTGCTGTGAAAATACGCTTGCCTTTCCTCGCAACGTTTTATAGAACTTCATTTCTCATCGATTATTTGGTTTCTTAATTAAGTTATAATAATATTCCTTATTATCAAAGGTTGTGATAAATTTTAAACAAATAATTTGACTGTGATAAATTATTTTAATTTTTAATTTAATGTGAAAATTACAGATAGTTTGATTATGTTCATCTTGTCTATTCTTTTGTTTGTATATATTTTAAGAGAGTGTTTTTTATTATTATTTTTATTTATTTATTTTTTTATTTATTTTATTATTATTATTATTATTATTATTTTTTTTTAAATAATTTATTTTAAGTTTATTTTTCGTTATTTTATTCTAGCTTATTATTTTGTAATCGTATAATATATATCTCTGTAAATATAGTGTGAGTGTCCTCTATGATCC
>NW_027106189.1:232350-256221 GCF_000696795.3 Halyomorpha halys | reverse complement strand
TTATAAATAAATATAAATTAAAATTATTATTTCTCAAAACAACATATTAGTAGTTACATACTATAGAGCTATACTATATGTAACTTATTATTAGTAATAGTATTAGTAGTAAATATATATAATGCATCGTACATATGTATATTACCGTAGTATCAATGCCAATTTCGGCCCTCAGGAGCGATGGATTTTGACGGATAAGACATCAAAAGAAAAGTAATTTTATAGAGTAGTTACGAATCTCAATTTCGATTCTTAAATTATTACTGGCACTTTAATAAAAGTTATTTAAAAAAGTGAGAGGTTTCGAAACTCTGACTGAGGTAAGTTGGCTGATCGAGTAAGTTGAAATTGAGTTTTAAAGAATTTGACAAACGATTAACCTTGAATCCTCACCCAAGACTAAAAAGACAGGAATCTGCACGTCGATTTCGACTATTACAGCACTTATTAGACAAACGGTCAAAACTTCCACCACATTTCAAAAGACTGATCTACATGTCTGTAATAAGGCCAATCTGGACATATGGAGTTGAGCTTTGGGGCTCCACTAAACCTTCGAATTCGTCTCGTATCCAATCCTTACAATCCAAAATCCTTCGTAAAATCCTCATTGCTAAGGACAAAGTAAGGACTTTGTCACAAATAAAATCATACATAAAGACCTTAATGTTCCCTGTGTAACCGGTTCTAGCCCGAACCAGATATCACTCCTTCCATTACAAACTCCCTAACCACTCAAACCCCCCTAGTTTCTAAACTTGCATCCTCTTCCATTCCTGACAATCCTCCGAGGTGCACGAAAAGAAGATGGCCACGAGACCTGCTAATGTAAAATGTCATTAGAGTGCTACCAATGGGTAGTTGCTCTATATGCCTGTAACACTCAATTTTAACTAAGATCAAATTTACTGAATGTATTATAGAATATACAGTTGTAAATTTCAATAAAGATATAAAAAAAAGAAAAGAATTCGATGCGTACATACGGAACGTACTTGAGTATCCAAGCCCTTTGTTTTAAAGCCCGAAACCGAAACGGCTTTGAGATAGCGCACGAATTAGGCGCGGGTCAAACCTCATTCTATGGTTAGCTTCTTTCCCTTGCATATTTCAAGAAGTTTTAGAAAATTTCAAAATATTTAAAACTTCATTGCTAAATATCTGACGTTTTTTGAACGGTTTCAAATTATTCAGACCCGTGTGTTCCCATCGAAAACTCGCGTCCTGCCTAAAATATCCTTCATGTACAATCTAACTATTAGGTATCAGCGATTACAATTCAGGGCTAATATAAGTTAACCGATCGCTGAATCTTAAATGTAAAACTGAAGTGATATTTTCTAGTACGACAACCTGATTATTTATTACATAAACAGTCCCTAATATATAGTCATTATAATGTATTACAGCTTTAACAAATTTGTGTTTAGAAGAGACTTTTTTGGCATTTTATTGTTTATACAAATCAGAATTATATCACGTGAATTTCAAATTAATTAAAGAGAAGAAAACATATCTAGTTCTCCCAGGGGTAAAGTTGTTTTTTTTATACCATTTTATTCCTAAAATAGTTTCTTAATGTAATAAGATTGTTCAAAATTAAATACAATACAATTATAATTCCGGCTTCTGTCCAATATCCGTTACATAATTCTGCTAGGAATTATGTTGTTTTGAAATTCAACATAGCGGAAAACTTCTTCAGTGGAGGGTTTAATTTCGTGTCTATTGGTAGCTTGTTTATTTAATTTTGAATATATTTCTTTTTATCTTTTTGGAAAATCATACTTCTTTGTAACAATTATTAATAGCTAAGATTCAAATTAACAGCTATTTATCAAATTATGGCTTGATCCAATGACTTGCAAAGAAGCCTCTAAAACTCATATTTATTTTATTTATTTTTTTTTTTAGTATTTACATATTTAGTCTCGCCGAATATTCTCCCGTTATATTTTAACAAAAAAATTAGAACTCCTAAGAGAAAAGGTCTGGTCAGTTCGAATGTGTTCTATATTCGTTGCTACCTCATTACACAGAACAATGCTTCTGGCTTCCAGTGGTTTTACTATTCTATTTTGTCTTTGAATAGGTACACACCAGGAAAGTTTGAATAAAAAAGAAATGAGAAAACTAAAATATAAATCGCTATATTGTTGGAAAAAAATCAAAGTATTTCCTTATATGGTTAGAAAAATTAAAATGTTTCCTTGTATGGTTCTGAAAATTTAAATGAATGGAATATGGTCCGGGTGTGGTAAAAAAAAAACTCAAATAGTAGATAATTATACTATTTTATTAAGCCAACGTTTCGCCACACGTTGCAGGGCTTCGTCAGGACTAAAAAAGATACAAACACTATAGTTACAAAAAGGAAAAAAGAAAAAAACATAAGTGCAAAATAACAGGGGTATAAAATGAAAAGTAAGTTATTGATGAAAGTAAGATGAAAAGTAAGATTTCTTTTTATATCTTACTTTTCATTTTATACCCCTGTTATTTTACACTTATGTTTTTTCTTTTTTCCTTTTTGTAACTATAATGTTTGTATCTTTTTTAGCCCTGACGAAGCCCTGCAACGTAAGGCGAAACGTTGGCTCAATAAAATAGTATAATTATCTACTAATTGAGTTTTTTTTTAACGCACCCAGACCATATTCCATTCATCTATACACACGGTCAATCAATAATCTTCCAGAAAATTTAAATATTTCGTTTTATAGCCAAGAAAATTAAAACATTTTAATGTAGTTGAAATCAGTATGTATTGTTATATATAAAAATAATTTAACAAATTGTAGCAACACTCCTAAATTTATATACTGTTGATGGAAATTTCAAGACCTTTGTCTTGATTTAACCACCCTTTGTTAACTTTTCGGTAATTAAAAAAAAACAAAATAAAAATAGACATTTTGTTTTTTTTTTTTTTTTAGTCAATCTTTTTGATGCAATATTAAATTAATTTTTTTGTCTATAAATTGAATACAATAATAACATTTTTAAATATATGAAATAATTTGCCTGCTTTAAAATTTATTTTGTATAGTAATTCATTTAATACGCTGTATTTTATTGGATGTTATTCATTTTATTTATAAATTACTTTTAGTCCCTAAATATAGCACGTTTTTTAATGAAGTCTTGTCTATTGATTCCATTTGTAGTTCCAGATGCAATTGTATATTTCTTGCAAACCAAGGGATCCACTTCGATTGCCCAGACCTCACAGCCGTACATCAACAGTGGCCAGAGTATTGTTTAAAAATAAAAATAGTTGATTCTGGTTTTAATTTAGATTTTCTATTTACGATAGAATATAGCACTGCTAATTTTGCGTAGGTTTGAGTTAGTTTAATATTGTTCAGGTGATAAGGTGGACAGGTGGTAAGGTGGCGATCGAGATGAATTTTTAGGTATTTTACTCCTTCGCTTGCGGGATTCCATTGCACTGTTTTACCTTTGAGGATTAGTTCCGGTGGGTCTGGTGAGCGTCTGAGAGTGAAAAACGTTTGAAGTACATTTTCCAATGTTTAGACTTATCATCCATTTAGTATTGTTCCAAATCATTAAGGTGACTCTGAAAAGTATTTCTGGCTATTATAATGTCATTTTGTTGAGAGAAAACGCTGTATTTTCAGCAAACATAGCTATGGAGGCATGTCTGGAGTGGATGATATGAAGATAGATCTTAATGGGATAGAATGGGAAATAGGACTGAACCGTGTGGAATTAATTATACGGATAATGAATCTTAACAATATATATTCATGTACTTCGGATTATAAATGTTGTAATTAAAAATTTAAGTTATATTGGTAGGTGAGGTCATTGTAGGTCAGGTAGAATGACCTGTCCCGACCCAATTAATCGTTACTTCATCGAGAGATTGTTTTCACTTTTTTCTTTTATTTGGTCCTTGATGTTGTTTGTCATTAAAATTGGTTAGTAAAATAAATAATATATTTTTTTTAATCGTTAAAATTAAATAACTAACATTTTTAAAGCATAATTATTAAGAGAAAATATTAGGAAGAGGTGCTGATATAATTTCGAACTAAAAACGTATATTTAAAATTTTAAATGCCATTTTTATTTTATTCTTAAATAAAACAAATTTGATCCTTTTTTTCCCTCAACTTTATTCTTTACATCTTTTCCAACGTTTCGACCCTCAGGTCATTCTCAAGGATATCTTCATATTGATGTAATTTTCTTTTTTCAAATCTTAAAAATGCAGGCTAATTGCCTTTATCCCATATTACCTTTTCTAAATAAATTTTTCCAGAACCTTCTGTTTTAAGTTGCAAATGTGAATGAAGGAAGGAAGAAAAGTTTTTAAAAAAGGTTTAAATCTAGGAAAAAGTTATTTAGAAAAGGTTATATGAGACAAAGGCAATTAGCCTGCATTTTTAAGATTTGAAAAAAGAAAATTACATCAATATGAAGGTATCCTTGAGAATGACCTAAGGGTCGAAACGTTGGAAAAGGTGTAAAGAAAAAAGTTTAGAGAAAAAAAGCATCAAATTTGTTTTATTTAAGAATAAACTAAACCACTCTCAAACAAGAAAATATAAAATATTAATCTAAAAATTTTATTTTATTTTTTTGTTAATAAGAGCATAGGTTCTTGTAGTTCAGTTAAATATGGTTTAATTTTGAAGTTTATTAAATATATGTTTCCTAGCAATAATACTATTATAATAATGTGCCATTGTAGTGACCTTTGTTTAATAAGGTTAGAATACTATATGATAATTGCTGTGGTTGAATAAACCATTTTTTTTTTCTAGTTTGTTTCTTTTTGCTTAATATTGAACTTACCATCATCTGATTGTCCTATAAAGTTGGAATAGGTCGGCCTTATACCGAACAGCTGCAACTCATCGAACCGTATTTTAAAACAAGCATTTTCCAGCTATTGTCAAACGTAGCAAACATTGAAAATTTACAATAATAATCAGAAAACTACAAAAAATCAGGAATGAAATGAGAATAATATGTGACAAAGAATTAAATAACTGTTCGACAAGCAAATTCTGTGGATGAAAAAAAGAAAACGTTTACTCTTGATTTTCTTTTTAGGAAGTTTGATTATATTATTATTTAAAAAAAAAAAAAAAAAAATTTTCTCGGCCAAGACACCGTCCTATACTACCTTACCTTATTCATGGTTGGGGATCGAAGTTTTTGATTTTGTGGTACCGCCCCTTAATGTAAAAAACTAACGCCCCAGGCTGGATTCGAACCGGCACCCTCAATAGAAATCAAATTGGTAAGACTGTGTCTTAACCACTGAGCTACGGACCTTTAAATTGTTGATGTGAAAAAACTTCCAAATATAATATAACCTATTCTATATTTTTCTTGGAAACGTTATTATCCCATACTCATGCACCTTTACAATCCTTAAATTAAATTATTCTTTTCAACAATTTTTATCTATGTTATATGTATATATTTATAATTCTTGTAATTATATTTACCGCATATTTTTAATTTCCATATTGAAATCATGTCATATATACATACAATCATAGTTTAAAATTGTTTTACACTTATTATTATTCAATATTGGCGCATTCATCTATCTCTGTGGCACAAACCAATGCTCTATATTAGATTTACCTCTTTGGACCATATCGACATGTCCAATATGTTGGTTTATTACTTCCCTATTGAAATGTCCAATTTTAATCTATTGTGCAATTTAAATTAAAAATAATGAATTTTTTATTATTGTACCATATTATTCTCACATATTTTCCCTGATTTTATATATTTATATGGCTAATCTATATCTTATATCGACATAATGTGCATTTAAATGTTTCGTGTCTGTTTTATAGTCTACCGTGTCTTTAATATTTTCAGTTATAGGAATTTCTTCTTGAAATCTTCTGCTTTTACTGTTTTGTGTCATGTCTATTATTGTGGGATTTTTGAAAAAGTTGAGTTGAGTTTCAACTCAATTTTTCAGTCTTAAACCTTGTTTTGGATCGATAAGCCCTGAATAAACCCTGCTAAGTGGACAAAATGTTGGTTAACATTTTTTTATTTTTTTTTATTTTATTTATTTATTGATATTTACAACTGTATAAAAAAATACAACCAGTAAATTTGATATGATACAGGATGTAAAGAAACTACCCAGTAGTAGAACTCTAAAAACAGTTTATAATATAAGGTCACGAGGCCATCTTCTTTTTTGGTTAACATTAAATAGTTTTTTCTACTATTTTATTCCTTTATAGACTGCCACCCGAATTATCTTCTACAATCTACTTCATACAGTAAACTATCTTCTTCCAATAAAAATATATAATTTTCAAAACAGGTCTTTAAATATTTTGAGCACTACTTTCAGGATATTCTACAGTATTTTCACTGCTTATATATTTTAAGGAAATCGATAATGAGAAGAGCTAAAAGAAAATTAATCAAAAGTTGAAGATACTTGTCTTATTTTTCTAAATGAAGTATTATAAAATGAAAGATAGTCATTGCAGGATTTGTGACATCGTGAATAGAAATAACAAAACAAACAGGTGGTTGCGTTACACTGTCTTGGTTAAATTGAATGCCTTTTTTTTTGCTAAACTTAGAACCGTGATTAAAAAAGTGAAATTATCAACTGACGCTCGGAGAGTTTTGGAAGCTTATTTTTTTCTACCCCTAATTAGAAGTTTTTGATAGTAGTATTGCCAAGAGAGAATAATCCTACACTATAATAAAGGACTTTGTATCTTATAATTTTAAGTTAACACGGAGAAGTATACTGAACCTAAAAGCAATCAAGTCATTATTTTGTTCATTTCGAATTTTTACTAGTTTCCGATTTATGTTTTTTTTTTTTTTATATAGATTGTTTTTTCCTTTACTATTTATTTTTACTATATTTTATTTGAGAATATAATTAATTATTTTTTTTAAGTAACAGACGTAAATATATTTTATCATGCTAATTTGTTTTCTCTTTTTGTTATCATTTAGCTGCAAGTTTGTTGCTCTAAAATTTTATTTATACTTTTATTCCAATACATTTTTTAAACTATGTATGTCCTTTTTTTTATTTATTTATTTAACGTAATTTACAACTGTACAAAATAATAAGTAAATATGTGGAATGTTTCATATACACTTGAAAATCTTGGGAATGAAACATTGGTGGTACTTTGGTTCTTTTCATTCTAGGCAATTGTTTTATTAACAGTTTTTGTAAAAATTATTTATAAATTTAGTTCTTTTATCAACATAATAATACTTTAACTGTCCCTTCTTAGAAGAAACTCACTTACATTCCCACTCTTCTTTGAACTCTTGCTTAAAACCCTTCTTAAACACTTTTCCAGGAAGGTTCCTGGTAATCTACTTTTTATTTTACTAATTGAAAGCTCTAATTCTTGCATGTCTTGGGCATGAGTTATATGTACTCTGTTTTTGATAAATCTGAGAACCTGATTAGGTCAACTTCATGACAAGTTTCTTTTTATAACTGTTAAGTTCATCGTATTATGCATCATTGTAGCAATTGTTTATTTTAACATTCCAAGACCAGAGCTCATCTTCCTAGAATCTCGTTTTTAAAGTTTCCTCTTTCTTTCTCCCACGATCCCATGTGGTTAGGTTATGTTCTGGTCGACTAGCAACCTGGTCATTATACCATTCTTAAATTTCCTCTTATTTGTAGTTTTAATATTTTAATATTTTTACTTTAAAGTACCATCATTGGGTGGTTCCTTCCCAAGGTTTTCAAGTGTGAAACATTCCACATACTTACTTATTTTATTTTATATTGTTATATTATAATAAATGTGTGAATTTTCACCTATAGTCATGTGTTTTTTAGGATGGTTATTTCGTCTTGCTTCTATTGGATTCAGCATAAAAATATTTAAGTAACATGAGTCACTTGTATCAAAACTAATATTAAATTGAAAAAAACAACACATTTGTGGATTCTTTTGGTTTTTCATTTTCATGATTAAGGAGATATTTTTACAAAGTAGCGGAAACATACTTTTTTTTAGTGAGAGGGGGGGGGGAGGGACAGGGACAGGGAGAGTTGTTCAGACACCGTACCATGACCGTCCCATTGTTCTCGAAAAGGAGTTAACTAATGACTTTATTCGCGTGACCCAGAATGAGCGATCTAGTAATAAACATATCAAATACTTTCCAAAAGTTTTTTTTATTTAATCAAAAATCACACTATGGGATGAGAGTTAACATAATCTTCAGGTCCTAGCTCAAATGAAGGAAAGTTAATTTAAACAATATTATTTGATTACATAAAACTTTTTGCTCAATTTTCTGGAGCGAATTTACCTTAGTACATAGTCCCACCAATCATTCTGAAAAAAAAAATCCTATTCCAATGGCTGGAGGTAGAGGGAATTGGAGCTTCAAATTGGTCCGTAGCACCCTCCCGACATGAATCCTAAACAAAAATTGTGGGATTTTCTCAGGGGACTCGTAGAATGACGTTCATTCCCTTCCGCGACAATAAATCAGCTCGGAATCGCTTTACTCGATGAATATAGATGGATGTATAATTTAACACATTACAAATAATACAAATACAGGTGGATTTATGAGATATATGTTTCTTATATAAAACTAATATGTTTTTGAAACACATATCTCCATTATATTTAAATCTTTGAAATGAAAACTATTTAATAGTTATAAGTTTATATTTTTATGGGATATATGAATTTTATCCATTCTGGTAAATCGACTTGTATTAAATTATTGAAAAATTCATCAGTAAATGTAAAATTAATGGTGTTACATCGGGACCTGCTCGTGCTATACTGCAGGTGTCCCGAGTGTAATTTTATGTTTGTAAGTTAATGTGTGTGGAAAAGGGGGCTAAAATTGTGAGACTTTCCGCTAATTAACATGCATATATTTCATTCTATTTATAAAGTATTAATCCCTGGAGGGGCAGATGATATTAGTGAGTTAGTTAAGAGTTATTTATCTAGTGTAATATGAACAAAGGTGGGGTCTCATAGACTGATTGAAACAATCATGCGCTTATCTGTTGACTGTTGGAAGTCTCGCTGTCGCGGTCACTTCCTCGTCCTATAGCCGCTTCCCTCGTCAAGCTGTACGGTGGGCGAAACGGTGAAGACCGTGTATCTTCGCCTGTGTCTGAAAAGACGTCTTCGTTCCTCCTCAAGGGCTGGCCAGCGTGTCCTGGAGCCTGGCGTGATGGTAGGGGTAGGCCAGGTCCTAGCTTGCATGATGCTTAGGCTGGGGCGGTATTACAGTCGCAGCGTCTTCGGGGTCTTCCGGAAAATGAGACCCCCGACCCCGACTTTATATAAATCCAAAAAAAGAATGGAAAAATCGGATTACTTAAATCCGACAAATGGGTTAAACTGATTTGTATTGGATTGGGTTAAACTGAGTACTTTAAAAAAGAACGTTAACATTGCCATGTAGATTAAATTTCTTATGATAGTATGTAGAAGAATATTGGAATGGAAAAGAATATAGTTAAATTATATACACATATATATCCAATTAGTGATGCTCAGAAGTATAGGCGCAAACTTTCAGAATCAGGCGACATAAAGCTTGGGGGATCTAGAACTTTCAGCTGGGCAATAAAAGTAAAAGGGCTTAAAAATTCAAAGCAGCGCTAAGTACAGAAAACAATGTTTTCCCAAAGGGAAGTCCGAGTCCTGTCCCCCAAAGACCATCACGTCAGAAGGCTGAAAGGAGAGTCAGAAGGGTAGAGGATTTGGAAAATATGATTTGGATAGAACAAGGGAGAGAAATGAGGCTGAGAAAATGAGGAATAATTCGGTCGTGGCAGTTCAACAAAGAAAAAAAAAGTCATTAAGTCCAAGAGTACATTGGAAGTGGTAGACTAGGCCGAATTGAGGAGTAGAGGTCCAGGAGAACGGTTCGTAGAACATAATATGATTGGAGTTGAGAAGTTTGTACGAGTGCAGATGGTCTAAGACACAGTAGAAGACTGTAACCACAAGCATAAATGACAAAGAAGATCGTCATATACAGATAAGTCTTAACTATTACAAGTCCTCGAAATTCAAATGCTGTAAAACTAAGTGGGAAAAAAGAGCATAATTAAGTCCATCAACTATCCTCAATATTCTAAGTTTCATATAATACTATAAATACATCATCAGTAAAATTATAATTACCATCGTTATACCTGTATCTTATTGTTATGTTGTTTGATAAATAATAATATATATATGTTTTAGGGGTTAAGAGGAAAAAAAAATTTGCCCTAAGGGAGACTTGGGATAGATCTAGGTCTTGCACCGGTGCCAGAAGACTCTTATGTTAGATCTATGTGCAAAATACTACTTTTTGATTGTATGAGTTGGTTTTTTATGTATACCTACGCTCTAGATATTCACCTCATGTAAATATACGTAATGAACCTAAAGTCATGACAGTACGTAGAAATTGATTTGTTTTAAAAACTTGTATGCCAGTATCTTGAATTATTAAATTGGTTAGCACGATACCTTTGGCGAGGATTCAATGTTATGTGTCCTCAATTCAATCTAGTATAACATAGGAGAGAGAGGTCTGTGGTTAAGTATATTTTTCAACAGATCGATTCCCATTAAAAAATAGTAGAGATATAAATTATAGTACATGCAATACGTACACCTTCCTGCTTTATGGAACGGTTTAAAAAATAAATGTGATTTCCAAACTGTTATCAGCTATTGCTTTATGTATAAGAACAGTGATGGAATGTTAGTGATATTTTGGATGATTGTATATTGAGTATTTATACACACACACTCATGATGCTTTAACTATCAAAGTTATCACAAAAGTTCTTAAAGAGAAAATTCATCATATTTCTCAAATCGATTAAAAACGTGGATGGTACCTATCGAGAGATAATTCGTTATTTTTATACATCGAGTCTGGCATCCGGGACTGCTTTACAAATTCCGTACATTTTTTCCGAGTAAACCACAATGGTTCCTATTCATCCCTCTATTCTCAGTCCGCTAGTGTTCCTCAAGGTAGTAACCTTGGTCCCATCCTCTAAACCGTCAATACAGCTGACATTCCAACCAATCCTAACACTATCCTCACCACGTATGCTGATGACACATGTGTGCTCAATGTTAATAATAACCCATTAATCGTATCCCAAAATCTCCAATCTCATATCACAGCCCTCGAAGAATGGTGTCGTAATTGGAGGATTAAGATAAATTCCAACAAATCCCATCAAATCACCTTTACCCTTCGTTGTAAACCTACTGACTGCCCTACATTTTCATTTAATGATGTTACTCTTACTCCTGTCGAACAGATCTGCTACCTTGGACTACATTTGGACAAATGATTAACCTGGAATTCTCACACAAGCCTGAAAAAACAGGAAATTGCACGTCGATTTCGACTATTACAACACTTACTGTACAAACAGTCTAAACTTCTAATTCATTACAAAAGACTGATCTACATGACTGTAATAAGGCCAATCTGGACATATGGAGTTGAGCTTTGGGGCTCCACTAAACCTTGGAATTCCTCTCAATCAATAAAAAAAAATCAAAAATCCTTCGTAAAATTCTCAATGCTCCTTACTTTGTCACAAATAAAATCATACATAAAGACCTTAATGCTCCCTATGTAACCGATCTACCCCGAACAAGATATCACTCCTTCCATTATAAACTCTCTAACCACTGAAACCCCCTAGTTTCTAATCTTGGATCCTCTTCCATTCCTGACAATCCTCCGAGGCGCCTGAAAAGAAGATGGCCACGAGACCAGCTAATGTAAAATGTCATTAAAGTGCTACCAATGGGTAGTTCTCTACACGCCTGTAACACTCCAATTTAACTTAGATAAGATTTACTAAATGTATTATTATGTACAGTTGTAAATAGCAATAAATAAATATTTTAAAAAAAAAGTTATTAAACAGTGTTTGAGAGACATAAGGCTTTAATCTACTAATGATAACTTTATATTTATATTTTCAAGCTATTATATTTTGCATGTAATCTGATTAATGTCTTTATTTTCTATCTGATAGTGTTCAAGAAATATTTTATTAATGTAATGTCGTATCATTAAAGTGCATTATTAAAGAGTTAGTTGTAAAGTTTTTTGTTGTTTTTGAAAATCATGTGCTATTTATGAATGTCCGAAGTAAGCATATATAATAAAAGATTAGATTTAGGTAAATATATGAAGTGAAGAATTGACAAGGTATAATTATATCCACTTCAAAATTAAAAGGAAACTAAAGACCCGTATCAGGTGAATACAAGGTGTAAGTGTTAAAAATCGGATTAAGACTGGTGAGAGGCAGGTTGAAAGTTGATAAACGTGACAAAAAGTATCAGCTACCTAGTGAAGAGCAGGAACAATTTGTCACTCAGGCAGCAAGCGGCTGTCACATCCCGTCACCCTCCTGCCACCCCTCCCCTGATGTGATATCAGTTAGAATCTATCCAAGTTTTCTAGCATTCAATCATCATTTTCTGTCCCAACCTACATGACAAAGGACCAATATACCTCTTGCTTGTCTCGTTCCCCCAACGTTACCAGCTCTAGCTATATCTCTATCTGTAAGAGTTGGACAGCATATATATTCATCGTCGAATATGTTTGTTTTATGAAGTCCTGCTACCATGAAAATTTTAAGTTTCTTTTTATTTGAGAATATATTACATATATTATGTGAACCCATTTATTTTGTGACATTATTGAAAATCATTTTCCAATTTCTGATAAATTACTATACAAATATTTTTAATATTATACGAAAAAGCGGCTGGGAAATTAGAGTTATTATAGAAGCATTACAAAACTTGAATTATAATCAATTATTTAAATATGATTGAATTTTTTAAGCTCGTTCCAGAAATAAGTATGCAAACTTTAAGATAGCTGCCCGGGAGTTTAGCGGGGCGGGTCCGGCGGGGAAGGATTGCCTTTTTTTTTTTGTTATGATCTCTTCTTGTGAGATTGTGACATGTCGTACATCGACCAACCTACTCGCTATAATTGTCTGTTTGAAAAGTCAAAAAACTCAAGAAAAAGAATAATAAAATGTATTTATACAGTTTATTTATGCATTTTTTGCCATTCTTCAATACCATTTAAATTTTATTTATTAGATATTAATTTTTCTAATATTATTGCTTTCCAGCGGTTTATTATTATTATTACTCTCAACCTTGATTTTTTTTTTCTTTTTTTGGAACTACAAAAATATTTCTCCTATACTTAACGTATAAATTTATATATTGCTTATAACAAAATCCTTTAGAAGTAAAACATAAATTTATTTATTTTTTTCTGGGTAACTAAAAAAAAGAGATGATTAATTATTTTAAATAAACAAAATTAAGGTTCTTTAGAGAATTTTGTTTTGAAAATTTGGCATTTATTAGGATAAGACCTAGCTCATATAATTAACCATTGAACATTGATATAATAACTTTTTTTAAAAATATTTTAATGGTATTGGAGTTTTCCATCCGGATTCGTGGACTTTTATTCAATTGTATACCTACTTTTAAATTTTGATTCAAATATATCATTTGGTGTTCGTGATGTCGTTTTTCAATTTCAGGCGCTTTTTAAATATTACTCGATTAAACTATCTTAAAGTCTCCTCTTCCCATTTTAAGCTAATATTTCAAAAGTGATATAGGACCGTCCCTCCCCGGGGGCTTAGCGGGGTGGGTCCGGCGGGGAAGGATTGTTTTTTTTTGTGTTATGATCTCCTCTTGTGAGATTGTGACATGTCGTACATCGACCAACCTACTCGCTATAATTCTCTTTTTGAAAAGTCAGATAAGTAAGGCTACCATGGAGAGCGGGAGTGGAGGGTTTGATGCCGTTTTTCAATTTCAGGGGCTTTTTAAATATTGCTCCATTAAATTATCTTTTTTTTTTTTTAATAATTTATTTATTGTTATTTACAACTTTATACATATATACACATCAAGTAAATTTCCTGTAAGTTATATTATGACATGATACAAACTTGTGGAGAATCTACCCATTGATAGAACTCCAATAACATTTCTAAAGGAGAAGATCTCGAGGCCATCTTCTTTCCTCAGTGAAGGAGAAGCCTGCTGGTTAGAAACGAGTTGGTTTGTAAATTATCTTAAAATCTTACTTTATAATACCTTTTATTAATAACAATATTTTTAATTAATTTGATGTTTTAATATTTTGTCCTTATTATATGAAACGGGAAAAGTGATGGTAAGACACAATACTACTAACTCTGAGGAATCGGGTTCGAATCCTGTTGGGCAGATAATTATTTTCTGTTACACTGCTGCTATAAGTCAACCCTGTGGGTTATGAAGCCTTCCTGAGGTCCACCTAGCCTCATAAAGTTGGTGGGTACCAACCAAGGCCAAACCAAAAGAGTTTTCTCCAATTAAGGGTTTAATTGGGGAAAAATCCGGCGGTCGAACGTGATCATGAAAAATCACCTCCGTGTATAATCGTTGTTCTAAAGACGGTGCCTACAAAGTACAGACCCTTCATGGGTCGTAGGGGCTCACGATATTATTATTATATGAAACGTAATTTGAGATTCAATTGTCAGGCATCCAATGGTTTAGTAACTAAATTATTAAAATAATAAAAATAGAAATATAAAAAAATAAGGTTTAAGATAAAAAAAAGTACTGAAGTCTCAAACTTGATATTAATACTCAATTATAAAATAATTGGCAATTAGATAAATACAAATTAAAAAAATATATAAATCTTTAAATATAAAAAATCAATTATAATCCAATAACGTAAGTTCAAAAGATTTTTGTTTTGTTAAAACATTATTCTTTTTCTCTTCAGGAATTTTTTATACCTTATTACCTCCATTTTACTTCTTTATTCGTTATGTTATTGAAATCACGTTTCTGGCTCTTCTGCCTTAATTTAATAATAATTTAAAAAAATAGGACTTATATCCAGTTTAGAATCGTTTTAATTAAGATGAAAAATTTCCACAAATTAATATTATGATAAAAAAAAATAAGAAGAATAACTAAAATTTGGTTTAATCTCTAAACATTTTGGATTTGTTAATGGTTATAAGTTAGTGAAGTGGATGTAACATATATATTATTAAATATTAAATTATTTGTACGTAAATGTATAATAAAAAAATTAAAAAAAAAAAATTATTAAAATTCATTGTAAAATTTGTTGATTGCGGCTGTATGTTTTTATTTTAGAATTTCATAGTGGGTATAAGAGCCCGAAACATTGTTCGGATAACATAATTACTAAAGAAGTAAAATGAAGGTTATAAATTCCTGAGAAGAAAAAGAATAAAGTTTTAACATTCATCTTTTTTTTTATTATTACAAATTTGACGTGGATTGATTGTTGAGGAGATAAAGAAATGATTCAAGTTTAAACGATGTTAATGAACAGGTTTTAGGGATGGATGAGAGTGGACAATTCCAGAAAGAAGTGGATACAGGATTTTTCGAAAGAAATCTTTCAATGGGAAGGAATGCACAAATTTGTGGGTTGGGATCTCATACTTAAGGAGTGGGGAGGAAAACACAGGGTATAAAATTAAGAGTGTAGGGAGGCTATATTTGAATTTTGTTTACTATTACTAAAATTTTTTTTTTAAATAATTTATTAATTGATATTTACAACTGTATACACATATATACAACAAGTAAATTTGCTGTAGGTGACATAGTGACATGATAAAAACATGTGGAGAATCTACCCACTGATAGAACTCCAATAACATTTCTAGAGGAGAAGATCTCGAGGCCATCTTCTTTTCAGACGCCTAGGAGGATTATTAGTTAATGAAGGAGATGCCAGGTTAGAAACAAGTGGATTTGGGTGGTTGAGAAGTTTATTATGGAAGGAACGGTATCTGGTTCTAGCCAAATCGGCAACATATGGAATATTGAAGTCCTGATGGATGACTTGATTTGTGACAAAGTAAGGAGCATTAAGGTTTTTACGAAGGATTTCGGACTGTAAGGATTGGATTCTGGAGGAATTATTACTAAAATTTAAAAATAAATTATTTTCTTCTGCATAATTACATTTTATATGTGTTCTTTTATATCGCTCATTAAAAACGAATTTTATGAATCGTTCTTTTTATGAAATTGTGTAATTTTCTGATATATAGAACAAGTAAAAATTGTGGCTCTTAGTAAAATATAACAAAATGCATAGCAGCTCTATCTGCCTTAACCCGGTCATATATAATATGTCTGCAAGTCATTATTTCACTTTATAATATCTATATAAATCTTCATGTTCTCTTCACAACATTCTTTTTTGGTTAACTAACCGAAAAAAAAAAATGCACTACATGATTTTTTTATGAATCAAGGTTTATATCAGTAAAAAATTTGAGAGTTTTATCTCCCTCCTGATTCGGTAAACACGATTGCTGCGTGGGCCCTGCTATTTTCAATTTCCGCCCACAGAGATTCAAAAAGGCCAGCAAAAAAAAATTTGCCAGACGCTCTTTGGTTTGAATGACGACTTTTCAGTAAAATCATCTCTCCATAAGCTGATTTGACAAGAGTTTTTCCGTTTATGACATTACAAAAGTTATATATACATTGCTTTGTTTTCTCTAATATTTTTTTTTATTTCCTAATACTGCCTATCTTATAATTCAATGAACTTTCACTCTTCATATGCAAATTAGTGAAACTGAACTATTATTATAAAAACCTTGGCAACATAATAAAATGTATCTATGTATTTTTTGCCATTCTTCAATACCATTTAAATTTTATTTATTAGATATTAATTTTTCTAATATCATTGCTTTCCGACGGTTTATTATTATTATTATTACTCTCAACCTCGATTTTTTTTTTTTTTTTTTTTTGGAACTACAAAAATATTTCTCCTATACTTAACTTATAAATTTATACATTGCTTATAACAAAATGCTTTCGAAGTAAAACATAAATTTATTTCTTTTTTTCTGGATAACTAACAAAAAGTGATAATTATTTATTTTAAATAAACAAAATTAAGGTTCTTTAGAGAAATTTTTTTTGAAAATTTAGCATTTATAAGGATAAGACCTAGCTCATATAATTAACCATTTAACATTGATATAATAACTTTTTTTAAAAAATATTTTAATGGTATTGGAGTTTTCCATACAGCCAAGTATAGATTTATTTATATTCCCATTATTTTTACCATGGTTCGGGTCAAATTATAAAATTAGTCAAAGTTTTTCATTTTATGGGCCCGCCACTCAATGAAAAAAAACAACGCCCCAGGATTCGAACCTGCACCGCTAATAGATCTCAGAATGGTAAAACTGTGCCCAACCACTGAGCTACGGATGGCCCATAATTTCTTTTATTAAAATAGCAAAAAGTTTACACATTTGTATACTTTAATAGACCCTTAACTACGAGTGTATAAAAAAAAAATTAAACTATAGTTTATGATCTGATTTTTCTCAACTATTCGCTTAAAAAATAAGTTTATGCAGTTTTATATAAACTATGAGTATATAGAAAAATTATTGTCTTTGATATGATATGAAGACCTAGGTAAATCAAATAGTGTTTGCATCTCCAAGTTCTATATTCCATTTTTTAAAATACTTTTAAATGGATATGTGTGCAACTTTCGTTCTTCCTATGTATACTCGCCCATTCCTTGCCTTTTAGTTATTCTCAATAACAATGAAAACGTCTTTGAGGTTTTTAAATTCTAGTAAACTATTCGATGAAAATTTTATGAACCGTTTTATCTTAGTGATGCTAGTTGGATCGTGATAAAATACAAACTACAAAGCGACCATTTTATTTTTTGTGTGTGCCTTTAAACAGACTTTTATAAATATTCCTTAATATTAGCTATAAACTCATTACCCCTTTCAATAGAACTTATACATTTGACGTAACCTTTATTAATAATTCTTTCACTTACAATTAAAATTTTCCAAATTTCTAATTCCAATTTTCAACAGAAATACTAGTTTTGGTACTCAGAAGTCTCAAAAATGGTTTGTGTATCAGTGTGGGTGTGTAAACGCCAAGCTAAAAACAAAAAGTTGTACGAGACTAAAATTACATATTTGGGAAAGAATTTTTTTTTTTTTTTTTAATAATTTATTTATTGATATTTACAACTGTATACACATATATACAACAAGTAAATTTGCTGTAGGAGACATAGTGACATGATAAAAACATGTGGAGAATCTACCCACTGATAGAACTCCAATAACATTTCTAGAGGAGAAGATCTCGAGGCCATCTTCTTTTCAGACGCCTAGGAGGATTATTAGATAATGAAGGAGAAGCCAGGTTAGAAACAAGTGGGTTTAGGTGGTTGAGAAGTTTATTATCGAAGGAACGGTATCTGGTTCTGGCCAAATCGGCAACATATGGAATATTGAGGTCCTGATGGATGACTTGATTTGTGACAAAGTAAGGAGCATTAAGGATTTTACGAAGGATTTTGGACTGTAAGGATTGGATTCTGGAGGAATTTGATGGTTTAGAGGAGCCCCAAAGCTCAACTCCGTATGTCCAGATAGGCCTTATAATAGTCATGTAGATCAGTCTTTTGTAATGGATTGGCAATTTAGACCGTTTGTCTAGTAAATGTTGCAATAGTCGGGAAAGAATTTAAAGTTGACTGACCAGAACGTTGCCAGCTTTGTGTTTAAATGCCAGCTTATAGAATCGATTTTATTCTTTATTCAGATTTTTCAGTTTGGGGTGAAATAACTGCCTTTTTTCTCCTCTCGAGCTCTTGTTCTATAGGAGTCGATTATTGAAACATTCAGACCGACTGAAGATCTGAACTAGACTTGGTAAAATTTGGTTGTGTTTTATGAACCCAGGGACACGTGCATAGCCAATCCTTGTGAACGAAATGTATTACATCATCTGCAATAAAATAATTTTATAACATCCTAAAAACTCTGAATTGTAATAGTCAAATTCAGTTTTGAGCTTTCTCGAATGAATTCGGGCAAATTATGTACAAGTAAAACATCACAAAGTAACTTTAAATTGCTTATGTGCCAGTATATATTTTTTTTTTGTGAAAGGACACGATAGTTATGTCGGCGAACAAGGAAATTTGCTGAATAAGTTAGAAGTCGGGGCGTGTCTTTCATGGTGCAACTGGACTATTCGTTTCCAACTTCATGAAAAAGCAATGAAAGGAAATGGTTTGTGTCCTGCTTACTTAACAGGATTGGTTAATTCTTTTTATTCTGTCTGACCTCATTCCAGTCTTTATTTTATTCTTAAAATGGGATAAGTTTGATGGAGTTTATAATCTAATTAATTTTATGTTAAAATCAATCAGTGATTAAAGAATAATCATTATTGGAATCAGTCAGTTCACTCCATACTACCAGCGTTGATTATTAGTTGAAATATAAATTATATGAAATTTGCACTCCAATAAAAGTTCAGACTAAAATATTAAAATTTTGACTTTGGGGAACTGATAATTTAATTTTTTAGATGGAGATATAAAACTTTATCAATAAATATGTTATACTATATTCCACTTTACATGAGTACCCTGAAAATAATGAGTTGGCTTACTTTATAAAAAAATATTCGAAATTCCTTATGTAGGCGCAACTATGCACTGACTCCCAAAGAATTGGAGTAAAAGCGTAAATTAATTTCATTCTTGTTATGAATAAATTGAGGGCAGCAGTAGCAACATGGCAAAAAGCCAGTCTACCAACCTAAAGGTTGTCAGATCGAATCCCGGTCCCACCCGGGCTTTTTTCAAGCATAAAATAATGCACAACTCACTCACAACCTTTACATTAGAAAAACATATATATTAAGGCTGTAATAGGTGGGATATGGTTCATGTTGTCTCTTTTTTCACATCCATTATTTTTGAGAAAAAAAGACAAAATTTTAAGCAAAAAAAAATTTTTTTTTTGTATTACTGTAAAAATTTGTACTTAGGATTTATGGATCTAAATTATTTAGATACTGTTTTTTTATATGGTAAGGAACATTTTTCCGAATAATGAAAAATCAAAGTTTTATGAATTTATTTTAGTAAATATCATGGAAATTACTACTCCTATGAACGACGAGTATATATATATAATATTTTCATTGAGAAGTAGTAGTTTCTATGAAATTCACAAAATGTTAATTTCTTGTTGTTCGGAAAAAAAATTGGTTTATGTGAACCTATATCTTAGGGACTATTAAACATACAGGTGCATATTAGCACCTAAATTAAACCTAGTTGAATGTAGTTAACACATTAATGATAGCTTATCACCGTAGGAGCTGCAGTTTTGCTAAAATTAATTTACAAAATTGTGAATTTTCGTAATTTTGGAAAAAATCTTGCTTTTTGAAAACCTGTATCTCGAGAATTATTGAATTTGAAACGCTATATTAGTGCTCATATTTAAAAAAATAAATATTCTACTTTAAATTCATGCACTATATATACTTTTTTTTCCTCATACAAGACTGAAAAGACAGGAAACTGCTCGTCGATTCCGATTATTACAACATTTACTAGACAAACGGTCTAAACTTCCAATCCATTACAAAAGACAGATCTACATGACTGTTATAAGGCCTATCTGGACATACGGAGTTGAGCTTTGGGGCTCCCCTAAACATTCGAATTCCTCTCGTATCCAATTCTTACAGTCCGAAATTCTTCGTAAAATCCTCAATGCTTCTTACTTTTTCAAAAATCAAGTCTTCCATCAAGATCTCATAATTCCATATGTTGCCGATTTGGCCAAAACCAGATACCAATCCTTCCATTATAAACTCCTCGACCACCCAAACCCTTTTTTCTGAACTAGCTTCTCCTTCATTAGCTGATAATCCTCTTAGACGTCTGAAAAGAAGATGGCCTGGAGATCTCCCTCTAAAATTGTTATTGTAGTTCTATCAACGGGGTAGATTCTCCACATGTCTGTATCATGCCATCGTATAAATAACAACTAATTTATTTTTAGTATACATTTTAATACAGTTGTAAATATCATCAAATAAATTTAATAAAGAAAAGTTTCAGGAAAACGAGGATCGACAATATTAACAACAGTAGTATTTGATAACAGTTTTAATGATGATATACTAGTTATAAATCACACGAGGTTGCGTGTTATTGATACTCCCTGTTAAAGATTTTTCATTCATTTAGGTTAGTAATACCTTCATGATAATTCCCATGACCGACAATTAGTTGACCATACAAGGTTTTTATGAGTGTAACTTTATAATTAGTTAACAACAGACTAGTGGATAGATTAATTCATTATAACTAATCTAGTTTGAATTATACACTGGTTGAAATAATCTTTCCAAGTCTATTCACCATAAATCTAATACAACCTGTTTATTAAATCTTTTTGAACATTTTTTTTTTTGCATGAAGTCGTTATTGTAAACTCGAAACATTTTTGTTTTAGTTCTTTATCCATACTACAGTTATTATATATATATATGTATTTATATATATTTCAATTATGATGATTTAACATGAACATTTATTAGTTGTTAATTTACTTTTTTACATGTTAATTATGTTAATCATGTCAATTTTTTGTCATAATTTTGACCAATGTTCTATTTTCCTAACTATCATTCAAATCTTCCTAAAAATTAAATAGAAAACACACCCAAGTATTTAACAAGAAAAAAAATATGTTATTTATAGTTTCCAAGGATATAAATACAGAACTTTTATAATAGATTAGAAATTTTTACCGATATAGTAAATATACTACGTTTCGAATACATATATCAATTAATTAAACTATTGTAATAAAAACAATAACAATAGTACAAAAGAGTTGAGAGAGCAGAATGTAAATCAACAAAGTGATGGAATGAATAAGTTAAAGGAAATAGAAGAATAACAGACTTTTTAAAAGTATAAATAATGAAAATTACAAGGTGAAATGTTATTCTTTAATTAAGATCGTGCGTACAAGCTTATTTTAAAGCATTTTTGAAAAATAATTATGAAATGGGGGATTTAAATCTTGAAATTTATCAATTAGCAAAATTAAGTCATTTAATTAGTACAATTATTTGTACAAAAAACAAAGTTAATATAGAAGTATAAAAAGAGATCGGCTACTAACTAGTTCAAGAATATTTCTTTTTTTGTCTTTCGAACTATTATTCAAATCTTCCTAAATATTGGATAGAAAATACAACCAAGTATTTAATAAGAAAAAAAATTATAGTATCCAAGGAAATAAATATATATCATTTATAATACATTATACATCTTTACCGATATAGATATAGTAAATATTCTAGGATTCAAATACATGTATCAACTAATTTAACTATACTAATAAAAAAAAATAACAATAATAAAAAAGAAGAAATAAAGTAAAATAAGTGGTGGAATGAATAACCTAAACGACTTTTTAAAAGTATAAATAAT
Source organism: Halyomorpha halys (assembly GCF_000696795.3). NCBI lineage: Eukaryota > Metazoa > Arthropoda > Insecta > Hemiptera > Pentatomidae > Halyomorpha > Halyomorpha halys. Next base: position 233,775 of record NW_027106189.1, on the reverse strand, counting down.
GAAAATTACAAAGAGAAATGTTATTAAGTATCGATAGTGAAGAGAAAGAATATAGTGGAAGGTTACAGTGCTGTTGTTGTCCTAAGGTGGTGAAGAACATTGTTTAGTCTAATTTTGTGAACTATTTTATTTTAAATCTTATAATTGAACTATTGTTGTGTGGTGTGTGTAAAGATTATATTTTGTTTCAGTACAAACGTTTGATTTGAGCTTCTGTGCACTTCATTTGATAACGTTTGGAGGTATCTATAAATTGGGTAAATTTATATGATTCCCGACAAATGTTATTAATTAATTAAGTTCATGCATACAACTTTCTTTTAAGGCATTTAACATATATATAATTTAAATATACAAGTAAAAAAAGAGACTCCGGCTACTAACTAGTTCGAAAATATTTCTGTTTGTTTTTTTAACTATCATCCAAATCTTCCTAAATATCAGATAGACAGCCAAATTTTTTATAAAAAAAAATATTATTTTTAGTTACCAAGGAGATAAATATACTTTTATAATACATTAGAAAATGTTTACCGAAATAGATTTAGTAAATAAACTACGTTTCGAATACAGGTATCAATCGATTAAACTATTGTAATAAAAACAATAACAATAGTAAAAAATAAACAATTAAATAATTATAAAATGAAGGATTTTGAAATTTATCAAATGGCGAAATGAAGTCACGAAATTAGTACAATTAAGAAAAAAAAAAATTAATATAGAAGTGAAAAAAGTAAAGTAATTTTATTTTACTGGTTTATGCCTTAATGCGAGAAAGATAGACAGGAATATTTTCAGTTGGATCGAATTTATAATACCTTATAATATAGAATTTGTAACATCAAATCTCAGAGTCTATAAATCGGATACAGCTTACTTGATCAAAAATTAAATGAAAATTGCTGAAAATTAAATAAGACGTCAACCAATTTCAGTTTAATAGCAAAATCATATCTTGAACGTCACACAATTCTAGTAATTTTTTTTGTCATTCCCAACAGTAAACGCCATCTCTATCGGCAAACTTGATATCACCTAATAAATTGAACAAGAGGGTGTGGTCTATTTCTTGATTTATTTCGCAATTACTGCTTGAAACATCGCCACAACATTCGCAGCACCGGGTTGATAAATTATTTCCCACAGGGAGGTCGCAGCATGTGTAAAAGCTTATTGGGTATTAGAGCAGAACCTGAGATGAATATCAATGCTATCAAAATCACTACTTCATAAATCCTGAAACCTCTGTTAAATGAGACTTTAAACAATGTAAAATTGGTTTAAATGTAGAAAAATATTCCTGTGGAAAGGTAATGTAACTTATATAATATTAAATGTGACATTACTTTATTAACAGATTTATTGTTGATAATAAAAATATGGCGTGGTTTCAAATAAAAATTATTGCCAGAAAATTTGTTA
>NW_027106189.1:231361-232242 GCF_000696795.3 Halyomorpha halys | reverse complement strand
TTTTCATTGTTCTCTTTGAATTATGACCAGTAACGGATTAGTGAGAAAAGCAGTTATGAATCTAGAGAATATGAACCAAAACAATCATGTCACTATGAAAAAGTCCGGTGAAAATTGGAGAGGGAAAAAAAACAGGAGAGTAGCTCGGGAGAATGTAAACCTCACAGATAGGAAGGGAATGATAAAAATTGGGACAATTGTATATAGAAAGTTGGGATCAAACAGGGGTAAGGAGATACAGCGATACCAGGGACCATTCAGGGTGATAATAATAAGATAACATAATGTTGTGACTATTGAGAGTATTAGAGAACCCAAAAAGCGCAGGACCGTTCATATTCAACAACTTAAAGTCCCACAAGCCGAAACACCTGCGCAAGAGTAATCCGGAGTGTCCTCATCTCAACGTATCTGTTGTGTTATCTTTTCTTAAGTGGTAAATAATTTTTTTAATTTATCTTTTATTATGGCGATGTACTGAATAAATTACGTTGCTTTTTTGTATAATTATTAATAATTGTATAAATTCTATTTTTGTTTTGCTTTACTTTTAGTTTGTAATTAGTGATTATGAGGAGTGTCTATCTTTTGCTTTCTTTATTGTATATACTTTATTGTATAATAGTTATTTTTATTGTATTTTATATTAATTTATCGTATAGTTGAAGTTTACGAGGATTGTTCGTAAACTGGTGGGGGGAAGTTACAGCCTTAGTCAGCTGACTGAGATCAGCTGATCGCATGTATATAAAGGGTTGTACCGAACCCAATAAAGTTAGTATGTTACAGCAGTTCACACGAGTTACATCTTATTCCTTCTTCTCTTTTTTTGACATTTGGCTTTCGCCGATACTTAACTTATATATGTATATATATATATA
>NW_027106189.1:209581-231256 GCF_000696795.3 Halyomorpha halys | reverse complement strand
TATTTTGTATTCAGTAAGGTATCACACAATGATCTCCAATTTCAAATAACCAAGTCTCGTAAAATCGTTTGTGTGTGAAGAGCCTAGCTCAAAGTCGTATAGAACTGAAGTTACATGTTTAGATTATATTTATGTCAGGGATGTCACAACATTTTCATTAAAACCGACAAACCAAAACTTTCATTTTATAGAATCGATTTTACTCTTTATTGCGATTTAAAAAAAATAAATCTTCTCTTACGATCTTAAATAAACTCGGTAAATCAATGAACTATAAAGTGTTGGTATGTGAGCTTGTTTGATGATGGTGGTGTGTGTGAACAATATAGTTAAAAAACACCCTGAAAAAAAAAGATTTGGATTTTTCTACAACTTTTAACTAAAAAATCGGTAGCACTTTACAAAATCGATTTTTCTAATTTTTTTCAATTTTACATAAAAACAGCTTCAAATATTTTGATTAAACTCGGTTCACCAATGTGCAATCTTTTTTTAGGTCTTATCTTCATCGAAATAATCTTTCGATCAGAGCTTAAATTAAAATATCTTCCCCTAAAGTACCTTTAATTTTGCTTATTGGAAATAAACAATAATTTCTCATTGTTAGCAATAAGTGTTAGTATTCAATACTATATATTAAAGAATTCAACAAATAATTATTATTATTAGTAATTAAAAATAATAAAAGTCGTCTGATGTCTTCCCATCATATTCTTACATATACTTCGTTATTTGTTTAATTGTTTTATTCTAAGTAACAAAGTTGACATTCGTTATTTTTATCTCAAGATACCCTAAAGTATGAATTTTTATTTTAAGTGAAAGTTGTGTGATGAATCAACTTACTTTGTTCCAAGACAGTCCTTCGGCTCGGGATATTTTGTTTATCCTTTATGTTTGAAATGAACTCTTCTGTCAAGTGAAATTTAAATGTAGATCACTAAAACTTTGTTAATTAAATAAACCATCAAATTCAGGAGTTACGCAAAGTTAAAAAATAATTAACTATAATGTTGCGCAACTTAATGTTTTTTATTTCCTCTAAAACTGCTAAAAATATTTCTGATACATGGATCACAAAGATATGTTCGTCTAGAACAGTGGTACTCAACCTTTCTTTCATAGGGTCCACAAACACGTGTTAGTCATAGTTTCTCGGGCAGCAAAAAAATACAATACATAAATTAATATAAAAAATTAGCTAATGATTTCTTAGGTTTTCGCGATTGTTTCAAATTGAATTAAACAACTATGAACGGATTCATCGCGTATATTTTAATATTTTTTTTTTGTCATTTCCAGACGTTTCTAATACGTTGCAGTGTCCATAATCACAAGCAATGGTTTAATTAAAATTATTTAGGTGTTAATAAAAAACCAAATTCAAAATTAATGAACTTACTACTGTTATGAAAATCGTTTGGATTAGGTCCATTTATTGATCTGGTTTAGTATCAACTCTATTTATTGACCTGATTAAATAAGTTTAAATGATATTTTTTTAAAATTTATTTATTTAATGTAATTTACATCTGTACAAAATAATAAATACAATAAGTAAATATGTGGAATGTTTCATTTACACTTGAAAATCTTTGGAAGGAACCACCCGTTGGTGGTACTTCAAGCATTTATTAAAATTAGAAGGTTCCGTAGCCATCTTCTTATCAGACGCCTCGGAGGATTATCAGGGATTGTTAAGGGTTAGAGATTAAGAACTAATGGGTCAGGATGGGTAAGTAATTTGGAATGAAGATACGCAGATCTGTTTTGGGCCAAATCTGCAACGAATGGGATGTTATGGTCTTTGTGGATGAGTTTATTTGTAACGTAATAAGAAGCATCAAGGATTTTACGTAGGATTTTTGATTGTAAGGATTGGATGCGGAAGGAATTTGATGGCTTGGTAGAGCCCCAGAGCTCAATTCCATATGTCCAAATTGGTCTGATTATCGTAGTGTATAATATTTTTTTGTAGTGAATGGGAAGTTTAGAGCATTTGTCAAGTAGGTGTTGTAGCAATCGAAATCTACGAGCAGTTTCAAATGATAAATTTAAATACTATAGTTTATTAATGGTTAAAATTTTACATATTCAAATTTACTATCTAATTCTTTCTTGGTATATAAGTAATAGTTGAAAATCGGTCTCGCTCGCTTGATACGTTACTAAAAACGCCCAATACAATATATCGCTAATCCAAACACTAGATTTGCCATATCTGTGAAAATACTAAAATCACATGTTGCCGTGATACAATAAGACGTCTGATATAGATTAAAAAATAAATGAATACATTTCCGTATATTACGGCGAATTACCATATACATAATGCTCTAGAAAGAGATGTGAAAATTCCTATTAAGGAATTAATCCATCAACCAAAGAAATAAAATCAATATTACTAAAAGAATGTGTTATGTATGTAATATCAATGGATTTATTGATTCTACATAAATATCCCCCAATAGTCAAAATATGTTTTGTAGCGAAATGACACTTTAAAGAACATAATTATGAATTATATTAACTATATTTGTATGCAACTATGGATACTACAGTTATAATCATTTTACTTATTAACTTTTACTGCAATAGTGCTAAAAAATCTTCTTCGTTGTTAAATGTCACTATGTTACTTTGACATATTTTTTAAATATATCGTGGTATTATATTGATGTTTTAGATATAAAAAAATACAATAAATGTTAATTCTCCCATTCTTTTTGGTGTCTTTTTTTGTTGGCTGGATCCTTTTCGCATGATCGCCCATTTTCCGTTTTCACTGATAACTTTCTGTTATTCTCTAAATGGATTGAAATCAGTTTCCACTTCAAGTATTGAAAAGAAACAAAAGCAAATGGACACCTTTCGTTTATGTTTACTGTCAGATGATAAACATATTTTTTTTTCAACTTCGTATTAAACATTGAACATCGAGAAGGTATTAAGTTAAGTTTCTGAAATTAATTATCTTATCGTTAATTGACGATCTTAAATTAATTGATTAATTTTTTAATACATATATTTATCACATATATATATATATTAATGTGATAAATATATGTTTATTAATATTAATAAATTGTAAATGTTGACGACCATGTTGGGTTTTATGTAACTATATATTTTTTTACTATATTTGGAATGTTTATATAATTTTTTATTTAAATTTACTTTTATGTTTGATGAAAAAAAAAGAAAAAAATTTTAGAATTGTAATGAGGAAAAATTGAAAAACACGTTTAAAGAAGAATATAATTATGAATTAAAAAGTAGTGAAAAAAATGTGTAAGAGAAGAAATAATAAATAATAAACAGGAAAAAAAATCATGTATAACTTTAATGCATAATTCAAAAATTTTTATAATATGACAACTTTTTATGCTGTGACTATTTACATTAATAGGATTAAAAAAAATGTGCTTTACTAGTCGTAAGTATGCTGTGTATGAGGCAACCCAATCAAGTTGGGGAGCACAAAATTTTTAATAAAGTGTTATTCTCTCTCCCGAATTAAACTGAAATTGAGCTTGGAAAACTTGAGGAGAAGTGCTGAAAATTACTGAAAAGCGATGATGGAACTGGGGAAATTGAAGATAATGGGTTTCTAGAATTTTAGTGTGCCCTTTAGCTACTCCCTAAAATTTTCGGATGAAATAAGTTATTTCGAGTGGTAACTTGCCTTTATATTTACCTAATATAATTTTTTTATGTATTAACTTTGTGTTTAAACTATATTTTTAAGCCATTTTTTTTTAACATTCTCTTTATCATAATTTTTATTTGGTAACATATAATGGTGAAAAAAATCTTGATTTCCTTACAAATTTTTAAAATATAAATTCTCGAAAAATACTTATGGCAATTTTGTGGTACCCTCAAAGTGGGTTCACCAAAATTTTGGAATTTTTTTGTATTCAACATTTTTTATCCACATACAGATGTCAAAAAAGTCTATAATTTATACCTTAGTTAACGTGGAGTATAAATAAAAGAAAAAGGCTACTAGTCTATTAATATCTATGTATTTATTTTTCAAAAAGTGGGGAAAAGTTTCGCTGCTCTTTTTAAAATTCATCGAAGAAAATATCTACTGAATGCATACATGATTAAAGCAAAAATAATTTTTAAAAAATATTAATTTTTCATTTTTCAAACTTGAAATCCATTTCTTCTTAAAATAAATGTTGAGTAAAATAATAAAAAATGTATCAAAACAGACATTTTTACTCAATGCGAATCTTGACCAAAACTATGATTATATATTTTTTGAATGAATATAAATTTTGGTTTTGTATTAAAGGACAATGAAAATAAAATAAAAAATTATACAATAAACATAAACATTGAGAGACTTTGGACCATAATAGAGTACGGGTTTACTGGAATAATGTTACACCCAGTTACTTTTTTCGGGAATAACGATTCAGATAGTGATTAATAATTGAAATTGGCACTTGATTTTTAATCAGAGATTGAATTTAAACAGTTCAGAGGCCACATACGTTTATTCTTCGAAAATAATCAATCTAACAACAAAATTTTGAGAGATGTTGTTTAACGGGGAATAATAGGGAAAGAAAGAATTTAAATTACAGAACAGTTTATTAGAAGAGGAGAAAAAATGTTTTGGTAAAACTAATAACCTAGTGGGGTTTGAAGTTGTTTGTTTTTCTATGTTTCTGACATTAAAATTTAGAAAAATCTATGCGCTTTTTTGATCCCGATCTTTAAATATCTTTAAAAAAAATTTTTAGTAATAATTTACACAAAAGTAGAAAAGATTATTGTTTTTTTCTTTAAATAATAATAAATAACGAAATAGTAGCAAAATAACTGATATGTCTGAAATCTAAAGCTGCCTTCCGCATGATAAAAATTAAAAAAAAAATTTTCCTTTAATTTGAACCTAAATAGAAATTTTTACGTTTAATAGTTATTGTGGTACGGATCTTAAAAACTCTACAAGTTTTTCCAAATAAAGAGAAATGAATCTTTTTTAAACTTTATTTTGGTAATTATATGGTATACTAATGGTATTTAATTTAATTATCATGGAGATTGCTGTGAAAGAAAGCAATCAATAGAAACTACTATATGGAACATTTAAGAAACTTCAATTTGAGTTTCAATAGACATCTGTACATCAAATGGTTCCGTTTGATAATTCAAACCCCATTTTTGTTAGAATTAGTTCCACCTATCACCTTTTCTTTCCTCATATGTACTCAACTAAATTATATCTATTTTAAATTAAATTATTCTTTTTTTACCTAAACCGAAGAGATCTTCGTTTCTAAATTAGGAATTTTTAGATTAATGATTTATTATAATGATTGTTCGAGAGTGGTTTATTTCATTATTAACACACACAATTTTGATCCAAATGTACTCTCAACTTTTATTTTCAGAAACTCTCCAACGTTTCGGCCCTCAGGCCATTTTCAAGGGGACAACCTTAAATATTGATGTCATGTTCTTTAAAATCTTTTCTGCAGGCTAATTTCCCACTTACAAACATCATTCATATTTATATAAATGAAGTTTGTAAGTAAAAAAAAGAGAAGATTATTTATGTGAAAAAGTTTTAGATTTAAAATATAAAAAAATATGTATGGCATGGGCAATCAGCCTACAGAAAAGATTTTAAAGAACATGACATCAATATTTAAGGTTGTCTCCTTGAAAATGGCACGAGGGCCGAAACGTTGGAGAGTTTCTGAAAATAAAAATTGAGAGTACCTTTGGATCAAAATTGTGCGTGTTAATTAGGAATATTTTTTCAACTGATGATTATTTCTTCTTCATTTAGAGGAAGTGCCTGTTCCAGTGATTAGACAGGAAGCGTGGAGAACTGAAGGAGGGTTCCAGAGACTGTAGAGCTGATGGGATCGGAGGCAGCGGCTAGGTCGATATGTATCTTTGTTCTCTTCAGACCGACCTTATTCACAGTACCTAGCTGGATTGCCCCCCTTTCTTCATTATACCCCTCTTTTAACATTTTATCCATCAATTATTCTTAATGAGTTGTAAATATTAGTTTAATTTATTTTTATTATCTAGCCCACGCTAGTTAGTTATCGCTCCATAAAAATTCAACACACCAGTGCTCCTATTAAACTGGCTGTAAACCCGGCGCGACGCTGTCAAGAATTAAGTTTTATTTCTGTTATTATTATTTTATTTTAGTGTATGTTACTTAAAATGATTATGAAATATCGATACATTATGTTTTTGTTAGATAAATTATTATGGTCGAGTTTGAGTTTCAGTGGTGAACTTACCATTTGAAGGGGGCTCGAGGTAATGTGTCCCAGAGGCCTGGGAAAATTTACTTCAGGGCCTTTGGCTTCTCTCCACGGCCCTCATTGCATGAAAATATTTAGACGTGAAAAAGAAATATCATACTGCATACTAAAAATATCAATTGCTCTTAAAAACTTGAAAATTTTATTAAAACGTTTTATGTGCAAGGAAGTACATTGCCAATTCAAATCATATAAGGTCTGATGTAAATCTGTCAGTTAAAAATAAAAATGTAAGTATAAGACAGGTGAACGTCAACTCTTGAACGAACTAAAGCAAAATTATCAAAATGCCTCACAGTATTGAGTTAGGGCAAAGGAAATTTAATTTTCTTCAAAGAATATAACCAATACACCTGTAGAATTCAAAAAATTAAATTTCTACTCGGAAAAAATATTTTTTATTTTTATTTTATTTATTTGTTGATATTTACAACTGTATAAAAAAATACAACCTGTAAATTTGATCATAATGACATAATGATATGATACAGGATGTAGAGAAACTACCCAGTAGTAGAACTCTAAAAACAGTTTACAATATAAGGTCACGAGGCCATCTTCTTTTCAGGCGCCTCGGAGGATTGCCAGGAATGGAAGAGGAAGCAAGGTTAGAAACGAGTGGGTTTGGGTGGTTAGGGAGTTTATTATGGAAGGAATAATATCGGGTTCGGGCTAGATCGGTTACATAAGGAACATTTAGGTCTTTATGGATTGGAAAAAAAAAAAATATGAAATCCGAATACAGGACGGACTTAGTGAGCCAATTCACCAAAACTCTAAAATACCCAACTAAATAAACTAAAAAATCGTAGAACATGACATGGCTGAAGAACACGTTTGAATCATATGGAGTAAAAGATCAATTTAATAAGAATGCAAGGAAATTCAAATGAAACAATGTAAAAAAATAAAAGAATATAAACAACAATAACATCAACTCTTATAATATTTCCTTGGATACAAAACATACATGATAAGTAATAAACAAAGTGATAAAACGTCTAAAATGCGTTTGAAGTTTTTATTAACATTAGATCAAATGCGGGTGTTTTTTTTGGATAAACTTTATATTATGAAACGACAATTTGTAAGAATTATAACCTCATATTAATAGTTAAATTTTATATGGGTTCAAAAGGCAATATGTAAGTAATTTTTACTAGCAATAATTTTGATGAATATATCAAGTAGAGAAAGTGCTAGTTATCAATGAGTCCATTGCTACTAACAAACGAAAACCCATCAAGGATCATAATTTAAAAAATGATAATCAAATTTATGTTTTATAAAACTTAAAAATATTAGATATGTATTTGTTTTCAACACGGGAAATACTTTTTCTTCTCTGGTTCATTATCAAATTCTTTCGTTTTATTACCTATTTTTTAATACTATTAGATAATGCAATTTTTTTTTTATTGTGTAATTTTGTCTTATATTTATAGACAATGGTTATACCGATCATAGAGCTCATTCAAACCATATTTACAAATATATAAATTAAATAAATAAATAACAAAATTAAACATAAAGTAAAATAACATCTTAAACACAATCATTTAAATTCAGCCTGGGGAACTCCTAACCGAGCTCTTTATCCTACTTACGGAGGAAACAGCAGGACTCCGGAGATCCCGTCGCTTCTCTCTCAATCGCATCACTGGTATTAGAAGCCAGTTGAGGATAAGTGAGGGCGCTAGCCGCAGACGCTCAGGACTTGAGTGAAGTATCTGGCCATTGCCAGAACTCCAAGATAATTATTTTCAATAGGTCTCTGGGCCACTGCCGTTTCATCCTTCGGGGAGGATTGTAAGGATGGTGAATGCTAGATAGGGATTGTACTAGGGGATTAGGATGATGAGTGAGTTTTTGAGGGTGAATTTGGATTTAATAAGTTCATGATGTAGTATATAGCTGGTTACATAGTAGGGAGCTAATTAGGTTAGTCTAATTAGGTTTTTATTAATTTTTGTAAAGCAGTAATTTGTTTTCTACTGAATCTGTATTTCTAGTTAGTAGCCCATGATACAGTTATTAAAATTCGTCGATGAAACCACATCAATGAGAATAAGAATTTACTGGTATAAAATTGATATAACCAGTTTAATTCATATAGTTTCAGCCGTTTTTGAAAAAGTTGTAAAAAAAAAAAATGTCAAAGCGAAGATATGAAGTGTCTCCTGCTGGTAAGTCGATTTTAACGAAAAAGTTGCTGTCAATTGATAGACTTGTAACAATTTAAAATTCAAAACTTAAAAACTTTAATTCATTTCACATGCATTTATTTATACACACCATTTTACTGAACTTGATTATTTGATCTCAGTGATAAGTAAAGTGAAATATAGCTATCCATCTATAGCATCGTCATTTTCTGTGAAATGAGTTTTTTTTTGCCTAAACTCCTACCACTTTTAGTTATTAAATTAATTTATTTTTAAACCGAATCGCTGCAAATTCGGAGTCCGTTAGACACGTTTTACTTGCTATTTCGAAGGTTAACCTCGCTTTGTAAGATTGGACTGCCTGGAGGACGGGTTACATCATCAGTGCTAGAAATAGAAGCACAGATGTTGCTTGCTAACAATAGCTTCTAACCTAATGACGAAGTAAATATATAAAGTTTACAAGACAACTTGCTGCACAAATCCTATAACTTTTGTTCACACTGCTGGAAAACTAAATGAAAAATACAATCAATAAGAAGTTTTATGGATGTAATAAAAACATAAAAGGGTTATCTGAAGATATACAAAGATCCTTCAAAGAACTTGGCTAAATACTCCTTATGTTTTAACCAGTAATAAGATTGAAAATTACAACAGCAAAATAATGAACAAAAAAGCAATTAGAATTGATGTAAACAGTGCTATGTATTGTCAAGTAATATACACAAGAGAAACTAAACAGTTATTGGGAGAAAGAATATATCTTCATAGTAATGAAGTAAAAAATAAACATAAATACCCAAATAAAACATCATTGGTGCAACATGTTTCAAAAAATAAAAATAGCTTTGACTTTGAAAATATGATTTTTATTATTATTATTGGCGCGACGGACCACAGAGGTCCAAGGGCTGGCGCGATGTACGTAAAAAATACATCATGCGTCTTATGACGTGGTTTTCATAGGGTGGGTTCGCTATTTTTGTGAGTGCCACCCATTGGCTAACGGGCCTCACAAATACCCGTATGGTGTTTGTGATTAAGTATTGTATAATTATATGCTTGAAAAAATTCCGGATAGTGCCGGGGACTCGATCTCGTAACCTTTGGGTAGGCAGACAGGCGCGTCACCTCCTTTACAGTTTTACATAAAGAAAACAACGCCTTAAAAAGAAAAATACTTTAAGCTATCAATATATCAGAAAATATTAATTATACGGTTAATTTCAAATCAGAAACAAAAAATTTACACTAGTATTAATTGACTGTGTTTAGTGTTTCCCTAATTTAATTATGGTTTATAGGTTGGTAGAGTATATAATTTGAAAAAAAGGCAGAATAGCCAGCAATTTTTTAATAACGTTGTAGCAGTTGATATGTAAAATATGTCAGAAATCATCAACTATATATAGATATCTATCGTACTATTGGGTGATTTCGTAGACTGTTTTATACGCTTCTGTTCTAAAATATACAACTTACCCTTTAACCATGAAAGTGACACCGACATCGATTGTATAAATGTAATGGAGATTTTGTAAATTTTGTAATAATCACAAACATTTTATAGATTGTAATTAAATTTTAATTTATAGTTCATTAACAATAAATAATTCCATACAAAATTTATTAATTTCACTTATTTTTATTTTTTACATTTATAACTTAAAATCAGATACTTTAAAGAAACAGACAATTAAACTAAATTGACTTCACTGAAAAAAAAAAATCATATTCGTTCTCTAGTTAGCGTTCTTTATAGTATTAATATATTATTTACTATATATTTTTTTATCTCAACAAATGTACACAACATATAGTATAAAAAGTGTAAATAGAATCTATCACAAAATGTATACCCTATCTGTTAAATGTATATATGACTAAATGGTAAAAAATATTTTTTTCACAGTATTCGAAACTATATTCGACCCAACATTTACTCAAGAATGAATCACTTAAAGGCTCATTGACCGTAGACTTCTCGTGCAATAAGGCGCAACCAAGGGAGGCAATGATAAAGCGAGCTCCACTCAATATCAAGCAGGCCTAGGCTCCATAGAGCAGCTATTTTCATTGATCAATTTTCCCTCTGTCCTTACCAAAATGTTTTTTAAAGACCCCATTATCATTTACTTTACACTTTATCTTATAAATATGTTTATTTGAGGTATAAGATTTCTCTTCATCCGACCGTTAACAATAAATCTTTTGATATATCATTTTAAGAAAGGAATCAGAGTGATTTTCAGTTACATAAAGGCGATTTGAAGATAAAATTATTAGTATACATTATTTCTCAATACTTTTAAAGTAACAAAAATTCAAATAATTTTTTTTTTTTTGTTGTTGTGCAATATTACAAAATGTCATATATTTACAGGCAATGGTAGTAGGGATCATAGAGTACATTCGCACCGTATCTACAAATATTTATTGTATTATTAATATTTTAAAACGTTAAATGTCAGCAAAATAAGAAATAGAAGAAACAATTAAATAAAATACAACTCAAAGTAAAATAACACCTTAAACACAATAATTCCAATTTATAATTTTTACAATCACCCTGGTGAACTCCGAACCGACCATGTCCTCCCACTTGTTGAGAAACAAATATACTTTTATTTTTATGTTTGGGAAATAAATATTCTATGGAAATTATGAAATTTCAATATATTTCCTTCTATTTTTTTCTGTCGGATCTTAGAATCCAAATGTTTATAATATCTGTTTGTTTTTTTAATAATAAAAAATAACAACATATTTACTTATTGTATTATTTTGTACAGTTGTAAATCACATTAAATAAATAAATTTAAAAAAATGAATAAATATAAAAACAACTAATCTCTTTTTAACCATGTTTATTTCTACTACTGTAAAACAATATATACTTGTTCAAAAATAAATAACTACCCAAAATAGGTTTTGTAAATAATATAATATTATATAGTATACTAGACTTAATACAAATTAACTCTAGTTGTTACAAAACAACTCCAATAGCTTCAGTAAATATAGTCTGTATGATGAATGTTTCGCGCTTGAAAAACAATTGTCTTTCCCAGAGCAAGTTTTCGCTGGTTCAGGTTGAATAAAACAGAGGACCTGAAACGAATATCACAAAAAATAAAATAATGAAGAAAATTAAAATGAAAATTTCCAAGTGATATATGTACAATTTAATAAAACTGAAACATAAACAATGAAATAAAAAAAATGAATTTGTTTCTGTAGTTACAAAAAAATAAATAATTAATTGTGAAGTAAAAAATCTTTGGATATACATACAAATTAAAAGAAAAAAACTCAGAATGTTGTTGTGTACGTTCCAAGCGAAGTATTTATACACACGTACTACAAAAAACCTCTAATTGTCCATGATTTTACGTAACATTTTTTTAAATATAAATTTAAAAATACAACGCAAAATAGAATCATGCTCGACCGCCTTATTTTTCTCCAATTAAGGGTACCCGCTTTATGAGGCTGGGTTGACCCCAGAGAATTTCCAAACGCACAGGGTTGACTCAAGGTTACAGTAACAGAATAAATAATTATCTGTCAGTAGCACAATGTTTTACCACTAAGCCACCCCGCTCCCCAATATATATATTAAAGCTGAGTTAAGGCGTAGGTTTTTGCACATACATAGGAAATTTCACAAGGAAATGTCAGTAATTCAGGGTGCCTTAGTTGACCGTTGAACAATGATGACCGTCTGTGCTTGAGGGAGTTAAGTTGTTACCTTGTCAACCTCGGAACTGCAACAGCGCCAGTTCGAATCCGGCCTAGGGATCAGCTTTTATTTCTGTGACAGACCCGCTAAATGAAAACTTGACCCCCAACCATGTTTAGAATAGGGGGCTTCGCTATAGTTAACAAAGGCTGAGAATGAATGTATCATGTACAAATTAAGATGATTGGGGCTTATCTTCGATCTCTAGACCAGAGATTGAAAAGTTCGTAAAAGCCCTTCTGATATTATAAATATACCCTTCCAAACCTTGAACTCTCTTTGATTGCGGATATTTTTAAATGTACCTGGGCTGGAAAAACACTCAGACATGGTTTGAACAATAAGTGTCTTAATTATGAATTTGAAATAAATTTAAATGCATTTTTAAAATTTGTAAAAGCAACAATAAATGTGTATTTAAAAGAATATCCATAGTATAGCGTTACTACAACGGTTCATAAAGTTCTGTTCTATGGAAGACAAGTGAGTGAAATATATCTGATCCTAATAGGTCAAATATACAAAGTTCAAGAGTCAAGGAATACAGACAAAAAAAGGTAGATGGAGATAGTTTAACTTGGAAAAATTCATGAATAAATACAATTTTTGACTTATTATATAGGCATATAATTGGATAAGATCCTGTCATAACTGGTAGTAGAAAAAATGTAACACAAATCGCCAAAACTATTTCCTCATCTATTGAATAAATTCTTGGCATAGGACGATATTTTTACTACACGCCCAATACTCTTAATTATATCTGCTCAGAGCTGATTATTAATTCTTGATTGTAAATTCTCACTTGGTTATACAAGTTTTGTTTTTTATATTAAAGCAGTAAAAACTCAATTTCACTTTCTGATCTTGTGTTATTCCATATTTTAATAAAGCATTAAATTTTATTCGTTAATTGCTGAGTTGCATTTTCATTATTCGGTTAATTAGAACGTTTAATAAGTTGCCTATTCTTGCGATAGTATGACAGAATCTTACTAATTAATAGATGTTGAAGAAAATTTAGTTCAGTAAAAAAAAATTGCGATTTTTTTCTTAATTATAAAAAATAATACTTTTGACAGATAAACTTTAATTTTTATTATACAGATTCGATACTTAAGACTCCATCTTGACAAGAGATTCCATCTTTACTTGGAATCCACACACAAGACTGAAACGACAAGAAACTGCTCGTAGATTCCGATTACTACAACAATTACTTGACAAACGCTCTAAACCCATTCACTACAAAAAATTAGTATACACTACGATAATCAGACCAATTTGGACATATGGAATTGAGCTCTGGGGTACCACCAAACCATCAAATTCCTCCCGCATCCAATCCTTACAATCCAAAATCCTACGTAAAATCCTTGATGCTCCTTATTACGTTACAAATAAACTCTTTCACAAAGACCTCAACATCTCATTCGTTGCAGAATTGGCCCACAACAGATATGCGTCTTTTCATTCCAAACTCCTTAACCATCCTAACCAATTAATTCTTAATCTTTCATCCTTAACAATCCCTGATAATCCTCCGAGGCGTCTGAAAAGAAGATGGCCACGGGACCTTCTAATTTAAATTAATGTTTGAAGTACCACCGATGGGTGGTTCCTTCCCAAGATTTTCAAGTGTATATTAAATCTACAACATATTTACTTTTTGTATTATTTTTTACAGTTGTAAATTACATTAAATAAATAAAATTTTAAAAAATTATCATCTATAAAATGTCTTATTTTGACAAAAAAATTATTACAACCGCATTCTGAAAACGTGTAGTATATATATCCTCCGAGGATGTCAAAATTACAGTGTGCGTTGGCCGCTTGAGATGAATCACTAGTTTCAGAATCGGATCTGTTGTCTGGAATTTGATTCATTGGTTGGAAATGACAGGGCATTGGCTGACAGGTCCGAATGAGACGCTATACTGGAATCCAATCTAAGTTTCTAATTATATCTCAAACTGCTAACTGGGTTATTGTGTCGAGAAGTGTGATCATAAACTGTGGCCAACTGAATCAATATTGGCCGACTTCCTGCATCGACATGTCTTTCACGTCTGCCTCAGCTTCTGCACAGTATAACTTAGCAACGGCGATAGTGGACAAAATCACTAACCACTGATTTTCGTAATGAATGAGTACTATAGAGGTATATCAATATTGTAAATAATATATTAATAATAATAGTGAAGTAGGTAATAATATTATTAGTAATAATATGAATATATTATATATTGCAGTCATAATATTGTAATATAAAATAATATTGCCATGGTATAATGATATTTTATAATATTTTGTAGTTATAATTTAGCTTTATTCTAAGTCTAACTCGCTCATGATTTCATCTTAATGTAAGCTTATATTACAATTAAATATGTATTATATAAAAAAAAGTAAATACGTGATAATTATAATAATAAAATGAATTGATATTAAATAAAATGAATATTAATAATAATGAGTAAATAACGAAAGTTACTGCAACTTTTCCTTAAAATTAACCAACCGGAAGTACCACTTTATAGAAACGTTTTTACATTCCTTTATGATTATCTCAAATACGGCTCAAATAATTTTAATTAAATTTGGTAAATCCGTTTGGGAAACGGCATTGACTCCGAGACCTTTAATGGATTGCTGTTGGAGTTCTAGCAATGGCCAGCTTCTTCACTCAAGTCACGAGTGTATGCGTCACAAGCCCTTTCACTCAGTCTCCACCAGTGACGCGGCTGGTAGAGAAGCCCGGGGATCTCTTCGAGCCCTGCCTTGCCTTCCACACGGGGGTGGCAAGGCTTAGGTCAAAGTTCCCCTTCGCCTTGTAAATATTGTATATAGCTGTGAATCTGTTTTTATTTTACTATTACTTAAATTTAATTTTCTTTGCCATGTACAAAAATTATTTTTATTATGTGATAAATTTTATTTTATTATATTTTTTATAGAGATGCATATTTTTATTTCTACAAATCAAGATAATATTATATTTTATTTATATATTTCTTCTTTATTATTATTTTAGGTTTGAATTCTTTTTTCCTTTAATGGTTATTATTTACATTTTTTCTTTTCCTTTTTTTTCTTCTATTTCTGTATATATTGTATGGATGTGTATTTGAGCACTAATTCTTGATGCCCTTAATTTGTTAAATAAATTAAAAAATGAATATACAATTAAGTAGGCTTTAATATCAGCTAGGCATTTCCCTCATTTAAATAGTCTAACAGAGATGATTTTTTATAAAATGTTTCTCTGAAGTACCCTCAATTTTACTTATTTAAAATAAATAACAAATATTTATTGTTAGCAATAATTATAAAAATATTAATGATTTTTATTTATAACGGAGTAAAAAAAAAGCAAATTAGAGATAGAAATTTGAATTTGAAAATGCGAGACCACCCGATCTCCTCCGATCGCATTCATATGTACACGGTTTCGTTATATTTTGATAAACTGTATGTTATTGCCGGGAAAAAACTTGATATTCATTATTTTAACCTCTAGAAACCTTAAAATAAAGATTTTTATAACAAGAGAGAGTTGTGGGATTTTTCAAACATTGTCCCAAATTATATTTTATATAGATTTCATAATTTTAGTTTGAACATTGAACCTTCACTAGTTTCTTTTAATGTCTTGTTAAAATTTCTTTCTTCCTGTCAGAATTGAGTAAAAAGAAGTAGAAGCGTCCATATTGCTTTTAAAGGATTAAACCACAATAAAGCCGTCGCTGAACAAATTTCCATTGGAAGGAGAGTGCTTGAGGATTATACTGTCCCATAAAAACCATTATCATAAATAATTCTTTTAATAAAACCAGTTTATTTTTGGACATTGCTTTTAATATTTATGTCATATTATACATATCAAACAATTTTAGGCTCCATCCCAAATTATCTTGATAAAAATAACAATACATTCTGTTTGTTAGTTTTTTGAGAAATAATATAATAATCAATATCCAATATGATAACATTTTTATTCTTTTAATATTGTACTATATTTATTGACGAATAATTTGTTGCTTATTACCCATTGATTCTTTATTATTTTTTTAATAGAATGTAAAACAGGAAATATATAAGTTTTGTTCATTTGTAATCACCAAAAAATCATTCAATTAAAAATTGATTTTTGAATAACTTTTCCGCTATTTTTTATTTTCGAGTAATTTTTATATTTTTATTCTTAAACCACAAATGAAGAAAAACATTACCACTTAAATAAAATGTTGCTGCCGAACATCAATAATATTAATATTATTTCAAAATTTTTTGAGACAAGGTAATATTTATTAAATAAATCAATTTTATATCCAAATCCGTCTCAACACTTTATTTATTCATTAGTCCAACGTTTCCGCCTTTCTAGCCATCTTCAGGGACATCTAAATATTTAACAGCTTAATTATATCTTCATTTTTAAACATTTACCACAACATCATTATTCACTATATAATATAACATACCTTAAATACAAAAATCCTTCTCACATTAATTTATAATTTCTATTTGCAGGCTATTCTGCCCAGGTCATTTTCTTTATTTAAAGTTCAAAACCTATTCCAACAGTCAATTATTAAAAAGTCATATTTATTATTAATAAGCTTACTAAGCTTAAGTCTAGTTACCTCTTTATTTAAAATTTAAAAACATTAACATTTATTATTTCTATAAGATTATCAACAGTATAAAACACCACACCATATAACAAACCATTTATAACCTACCACTCACACAGGTCTGCCTTGTTTTAAAATTAATATATTTTTTTATTTTAAATTGCATTTTTGTTTCAATCTGGTATTTATTCCAATTCTCAAATTTCTTTTATTAAATTTAATTGTAACTAGTAACAATTTCCTCTATTATTTTTATAAATTTATTTTGCTTAAAATCTCTGCATAATGTTGGTTTAAATTCTTTGTATCTGTTTTAAAATTAACTGTGTAATTGATGTTCTCTGATATATAAATTGATTCAAGTATTTTTCTTTTGTATAAATTGTTTTCTTTATGTAAAATTATAGTGTTATCAAAATCAAAATTATGTTGATTTTGGCTGTATGGTGTACAAGTGCTGTTTTATTTGGATCCTTTTCTTTATTTCTTAAATTAATTTTCTGGGGTAAAAATTATCCAAAAATATTTTAAATATCTTATTTTTCACTTTATTCAGCCTACTAGCATCTGTTATTCTTACAGCCTTGTTAATATGATTATTAATGACATTGAATTTCATATGAAATGGATGGCAAGAATAGTAATTTAATATCAAATTACTACTTGTTTCCTTCTTTGTCCATTCTGTTATTATATCATTTCCTTGTCGTATTACCATCATATCTAAAAATCTATGTTTTTCTTCCTTTTCCAATTCCATTGTGAACTGTAATCTGTCATGGTGACAATTTAATTCTTTAAAAAATTTATTTATATCAACTTTTTTCATTATGCAAAAAATATCATCAACATATTTAAACATTATTTTGACCTTTATACCTGATTTTGAAAATACATCATTTATTATATCATTCATGATTAATCCAGCCATTGATATTGACAAATTTCCCCCCATTGGAACCCCTAATAACTGCCTGTATAGTTCCCCATTAAACTTAAATATGCCGTTTTCACAGCATAATTTTATGCCCTCTAAAAACAAATTTTTATTTTTTATATTTGTATCTAATTTAATTTTCTCCCATTTATTATCTATAATTTTATAAACCCGTTTTAGTGGTATATTTGTAAATAATGAAACCGCATCATAACTTAACATGATTTCATCCTCTTCTATTTCAATTTTATTTAGTTTTTCTTTTGCTTCTATTACATTAATTATATCAATATTTTTATCTTTATAAACATTTTTAAAACTATCTTTAAAAAATTTTTGTAAGTTATGTAATGGTCCATTTATACCATTTATAATTGGTCTAAGTGGTTTTCCATCTTTATGCAGTTTTATTAAGCCATACATTCTTGGGTGATTACATTTATTATTTATTAAGTTTTTTAATTCTTTCTCCGTTATCATTTTATTTTTATAAAGTTTTTCTACATAATTCTTCACTTGTTTTTTAATTTCTGGCAGCGGGTCTGTCCTAAGTTTTCTATAAGTGCTATCTTCATTTAGTATCATTTTTAACTTCCTATCATATTCCTCCTTTTTTATTATAGCAACTTTTTTAGTCTTGTCCGATTTTATAATTAAAATATGAGGATTTTTCTTTTTAAATTTGATTAATGATCCTAAATCATTTTTCCATATATTGAAAAGTTTATTTATGTCATTATTATTTTTATTATTTAATTTGTGTTTTTCAATAAAATTTCCAATTTTCCTAGTAATGTTATTTCTGAGGCTGTTTTTGTGGTTTTCACAGGTGTCCATATCTTTTAAAATGATTTCTAAATCAGTTATCATTATAATTATATCCCTCCTAATATCTTTGGGAAATACATTAACATTGTCACCAAGACTTAGAAAATTTTTGATATTTTTTGGAATATCTATATCTGTTAGATTCACTACTAAATCCATTTCATTCAATTTCTCATACTTGTTTACAATGTTCTGTTTTGTAGAATTAGTATAGTATTTAAAATGTTTTATTATAGGTGATAAAGTTATATGAATAAAAAAATGTTATAAAACACTATAATTATAATCATACTAATTATAAAGATGGTGATTATGATGATAGTGCCAACAGTGGTGACGATGGAGAAGATTAACATCAGCTCTCGTAGCGGTTCCCAAACATTGTTTAGCTAGTTATGCTAGAAAAATTCTGCGGCACCCTTGTCGGGTAAAAAAAAAATTAAAATAAATATCAAAGTCGGTTCAATTATCCTTAGAGAGGTTGAATATGTCGGGAAAAAAGAAAAAGTACAAAGTAAATGCTACAATGCACTGTATATTTGATTTAATTTTTTTATTATTTTTTTTTTGGAATATTGTAAGAGAGGCATTCCCTTTGGTAACCGCTGAGCTATGGAATGGGTTTAATCTCATTTTTACTTTTAAATTTCATTTTTTAAGTATACAAACTTTTATTTTTAAATGTATAAAGAAATATTAAACTTTTACTAAAACTTCTTATTATGCGTTATGCGTCTTCTAAATACTTTATATAGATATAAGTTGTTTAAATTAATACCAGTTAATTGCCCCACTGACTGTGTCGATGATTATTTGAAGATAGAATTTAAATAATGAATATTATTGCTTATAAAATCCTTAATTATTCATTACGACGGTAATACCCATAACGTCATACTATCAAATGGAGTAATAAAGTTATATTACGATCTTAATTAAGATGGCTTGGTTCAGAATTTTTTTTTTAAACAAAATAGTATAGAAAATAAATTTTATTCTAGGGCCGAGGTCCCTTCATAATAACATAAATGTACTATAAAATAAAGCATATCTAGTCAGAGAAAAAAAAGAAAGGATTAAACATACTTGAATCTACAATAAAGATTTAGAATTAGAAAATAACTTCGTATTCTAAAATGAAAAAAAAATTATAAATAACAAATAGATGAATAGAAAATAATCAATTAATTCAAAGCATATAAACACATATATAACATAACTTGTATAAACTAATGGACATTTTCACATAAGTCCAAACACACATGTAGGCAATTGTGCACATGCCTCAAAAATCTTGAGAAATGGTTAAATATAATTTTGAATAACTATAGTATATAAAAAAAATATATTCACTTCTGATCCTAATTCCAGTCTTAAATTTGCGGTATTCTAATTACAGAGCGTCGGTTTGGAATGTGAGAAAGTATTGGAAAATGGTGGATTTAAATGAAAATAGGGAGAAAATATATTGGATATTAAAAGAGAGGGAATTCCAGAGGGCAGTAGAGCGGGCTAAAAAGGAATTTGAAATTTTTTAGGTTCGATGGGATGTGATGGTAAAGGTCAGAATGGCGAGTTCTTGTTTCCTGGGAGTGGATAGGGGATTTATATTGGAGGAGGCTGTGAATTTAGGAAGGGTAAAGGGAACTGATACTTTGGTTTAGGTACTATCTTAGAAAATATTGCTAGTGATCAAAGAGGCTCGAGAAATTAAGAGAAAGAAAACGATGTGAGGTTTCCAGGACAAGATTTGGTCAATAATAATACCTAAGTTTTTGACAGTCGAGCTATAAGTGATAGGATGATCATTAAAGACTTAAGTAGGATTGATGCCGTAGGATCTGAGGAGGAGATGGAAATCTATGATAATTGAGTTTTAATAGCGTATAACCATTATTTATTCAAATTTGCCCAGGCACTGCCTCTATCCAGATCTTCCTGAATCTTGTCAAACGGTGGGAATAATTCAGAGGGTGGGAAGGATAAATAGTCTTTAGCGTCGTCAGCATATACCCTGTTGAGGGGAAGAAAGGAGGATAGGGGTTCATTAGTAATGGAAACAGCTTGATTTCCATTGAAGAGGAATAATTAGAGCGAGCTATTTGAAAAGGAAAGTGATTTTAATTTAGTAAAATAATTGAATGTTCTGGAGAATCAACAGCTTTAGAGAAGTTCAGGAGCATTAATACAGTTAATTTTTTTTTTGGCCTATAGCAGTATGTATGTTGGACTTATTATGACTAAAGCAGATTGTGAGAAGCCGGGACGGAAACCAAATTGGAGAGGATAGAGTGAATTAAACTAATACGCTTTTCAATTATTATTTCAGCATTTTAATAATTAATGAACTGTATTTCAATGGAAGAAAGAATGCTTATCTTTTCTGTACTGATACAATTTCATTGGATTTATTTTTTAATTGTAATTCCGGTATAGTTTTTATTTTAACATTTTTTTAGTATATGAATTTATAAAAAAAAACTGATGATTTTTTTTTTTCATTGGCACGACAGACCGTGGAGGTCCAAGGCCTCGCGCGATGTACTTAATAAATTTCCTGACGTGGTTTTCATAGGATGGGTCCGTCACTCCCACGCCTATTTATGTGAGTGCCACCCATTGGCTGACGGGCCTCACAAATGCCCGGGGGGAGGTTGTAAGTGAGTATAGTATAATTATATGCTTGGAAATATCCCGGATAGTGCCTGGGACTCGATCTCGTAACCTTTGAGTTGGCAGACAGGCGCGTTGCCACACTACTATCGTCACCCCCATTTCTGTTTGTCAGATGATTGCTTTATCTATATTCTTTATTTTGTGTAATTCTGATCTTTAAAATAAGTCTACACTATATATTAAAATCAAATATTATTTGTTACGTTTCAGAATTTTCATTATTTTCAAACTTAATTTACAAAACGACAATAATTACTGACAGACACTCGAATAAATTATATATATTAATAAAAAAATGAATTGGTATCCACGTTAAGTTTCGACACTCTTCATTATATCATCAACAGTCTAACGTTTCGGCCAATTCAGCCAT
>NW_027106189.1:194280-209496 GCF_000696795.3 Halyomorpha halys | reverse complement strand
TTTTTTGTTCTGTTTAATATTGTAAAGATTCCTTAGTCTGTAAATCAAAATATTTTATTAAAACTAATATTTATCTGGCAACGTTTTTTGAAAGAATTATTGCTGATCCTATATTTGTTTATATATTTTTCTCCTGTACTAAATTGAATTATGAATAGGCTAGTTATAATTCATTTTTAAGAAATAATAAAATATTGTAGGGGGCATTAGCAGTAACGTGGCAACGCGCCAGTCTACCCACACAAAGGTTGTCAGATCGAGTCACGGTCCCACCCGGGCTTTTTTAAAGCATAAAATAATACAAAACTCACTCACAACCTCCCCCGGGCATTTTTGAGGTCCGTTAGCCAATGGGTGATACTCAAAAAAAATAGGCGTGGGAGTGACGTACCCACACTGCGAAAAAAACACGTCAAGAAAAGCGAGGACTTAGGCCTCTATGAACTGTAGCCATATAATAATAATAATAAAATATTGTAAACAATAAGGTTATTGTTACGTAATTGGTACAAGTAATTTTTGGTTCGTTTAATTTTTTTTCCAGGCCGGCACATTGAGAATGGGACTCGACAAAGTGTGACCTAGATCTTAAAGATTTTAACAACCGCTTACAGGTATGTGAATTTTTTTTTTAAAGATTTTTAATTCTCCTAGAACGTCTTATGTGTTGTTTTTTTTCGTTACCAATGTTGAAAATTTTAGTAAAATAAGAAAACATCCACATTACATTGTAATGAAACCAAAATGTTACTCAATACATACTTAGGTTATTCTATACAAGGCTATTCATAGTTTTAATGTATTTGGAATTAAGTAATTTCTGCTCTTGATACCTTACTATTGTATTGTAAGTTTGAATTCTGTTATGTAAATATTTTGGGATAAATAACAGTGAAATGGGTTAGGAATTTCTGTATTCAAAATGAGAAAATCCAATAACAAACAAAATAGATTCAAAGTCCAACTGAATAGTAAGAACATTTTGTTGCACAGCAAAAATAAGCATCATATATCTTTAACAGAAACAGGAAAATTTCTATGATAGCTCTTACCTGTTCAAAGCATTCCATTATAATCACAGATGGACTATTTCACAAAAGAGTATTTGGTCCCATATATCAGTTGTTGGTCATTAAATATTTTTGAAGTAATGGATTTTTGGTAGTTAATGTTTACTAAAAACGTTCTAGACCTGCTGCTCACATATATCGTTAACTCACAAAAATAATGAGACAACTGTAAAATTGACTTTATAGAATTGGGGAATATGATTGGAGCGAAAATGGATTTACTAGATGTTTGTAAGTCGAAATAATTGTACTTACGAAATTTCTACCTGTCTGAATTTTTGAGTATACTTATGTCGCCTTACAAACATCAAGTAAATGCATTTTTGAGCCTCCCAAAACAATAAATCCAATTTCACAAAGTTTACAGTGAAATTTTTATTCTTCTTGGCCAGCTATATTACGTTACAGTAGATACTGTTTTATGTTTACACTAAGAAAATCAATTAAAAAAAATAAAACTAAAGTAATTGTCTTCAAAGGCGGCTCTACTCGCTATTGGTGAAGGTTTTTCCCTCCTAC
Source organism: Halyomorpha halys (assembly GCF_000696795.3). Taxonomy (NCBI): domain Eukaryota; kingdom Metazoa; phylum Arthropoda; class Insecta; order Hemiptera; family Pentatomidae; genus Halyomorpha; species Halyomorpha halys. The sequence continues at coordinate 207,907 of NW_027106189.1, read as the reverse complement.
TACTTTCCGTGTTATGATCTCCTCGAGACATTCTAATGTTATAGTTGTACATCGACCAACACTCGTGAAAGAAATTCTTGAGTTAGGTACACTGGAGAAGGTTAGAAGATTAACATTACTCTCAAAAGAAAGACTACATGATAGCCAAAAAAGATACACACTGCATTATTTTCCATATTTTTAAAAAATATTCATTATTACTAATAAAATACTTTTTATTTATTGATAGATATTACAATCTGCCACACAGTTGTGGGAAATAGAGAATAGTGATGAATGATCACATTTATACTAAAATAAAATAAAATAAGAATACAAATAAATAAATGAATGAAAAAAAAATCTCTCTTAAATATATATGAACAGAAGGACAAACAAAATGAACATAATCAAACTATGTGTATGAAAACAATAAATAAATAAAATAACATAATGATAAAATCAAATAATCTCTAGTCAGTTTTACACTCTTATATACAATATTTACACAATCGACCTGATGATCCCTAAGCCCACTCTATCCCACACGTGTGAGGGGTGAGCAGAGCTCAAAAAATCCCAGCGCATCCCTCTCGCCGCATCACTGGTAGTGAGCCAGTGGAGGCTGAGCAAGTGCGCTAAAGCCGCAAACACTCAACTACGATATTCATTATTAAAAATATTTTTTATTTATAATTCATATGATTAGGTTTTTAATCGCTTATATCCATTCTTTATATAGATATAAAATAGTTTCTACTATCTGGACTTTGACAAAGTAATTTCGAAGTCAAGTTGTGCTTGACCCATTAACTCTATCGTGATAAGCAATAGAATAGAAGTTAATCTCAATTATTTGATTACGGTTTATTTTATTTTTTATAAAGGTTCAACGCTGAACTTTTGTAAAATATAATAATTGACTATGTAGGAAAAGAAGAAATAAACCGGTTCAAAATAAATCCTGTAATGCACTGTATATTTACTATTTTAATTTAATTATTTTTATTTTCTTTATATATTTGTTTGTAATATTTCATAGAAATAATTACTATATATAATATTTTTTAATGAATCTTTTTAACAAATAAAAAATGTAATTTTTCTAATATAATTGTTGATTTAAAATAATTGTTATATACGATTAACAAAAATTAAAAATAAATTGTTTATTCGTTTTTTGCGATTTATGTATAATATATTGTACTAGTTTTTACCTCTTTCCAAATGAGGAAATATGAACACATACTTCATTTTCAAATAATGAATGAAAATTATCCTACATATGATTTTCACAAGTTTATTCAGCAATTAAATTTCAATCAAGCACTTAATAATTCGATAGGAGAATTTTATTTTAATCGTTTCGTTTTAATCATTGAATTTTCATGCATAGTTTAGTATAATTAAGTATTATCGACTTCATTTGGTTTATTGATAGGTCGAAATATGCTACAATACTTTTAAATGAATATTTCTATTTCTGTCCATTTTATTTAAAATACACTAACTAAAATTGTTATCTTTTGTGCATTTTATAACCTTGAATTAATCATTTATTACATAGATTATTATTATTTATTATTTATAATTACATTCCAGCGTAGACTTTGCTTTCTTACCAACCCTGTTCCATTCCTCTCATTCTGGCCTGTTCCATTCTATTTTGCCTAATACGCTCAGATTCTTTTCCATATATGCATCCACTGTTAGCATGATAGGTTAAATTTTGTTTTGCCAATTATAGAGCGATGCAGGAGCCTGGTCGGCGTTCTACTATCTGGGATTCTTATTATATAACCTAATCATTCTTTTCGCTGTGTCTTAATAAATTGGACCACATAACATCCTCATATATTGAATACGGTTCGGCATATATCTGAATCCTTAACATGTTTGCTGTACCATAAATTTCTTTTAAGCTTTTTTTTTTTTTATAGTCGCGCTAAGAGTCTATATTTGCCCGCGATAATTTAGGACTATTTTTTTTCAACTGTGTTAGGATAATTTTTTATTTATTAAAGAATATTAATAAACAATTCAGGACAATGGATATTACAGATCTACATGAAGTGAACATTCACATACAGGACAAAGTAATGAAGAAAAAATGATAATGAATAAAATAAAAAGATAGAAATGATAATAAAAAGAAATATCGTAACTGTAAAAATAATTAAAATATATAATTGTCATATTGATTAAAAAAAATCAAAGTAATGAACAATATAAACACATGATATAAAAAAAAATTATAATATTTTCAGTCAGTATAAGGAACTCTGGACCAAGCTTTACCACTTACCTGTGGAAGGCAAATCAGGACTCCAGAAGGTCCCAACGCTTCTCTCCTAGCTGCGTCAGTGATATTGAAGGACAGTAGAGACTTAGTTTGCCACATACGCTAAGGATATGAGTGGAAATGGCCATTGGTAGAACTCGTAAAGTTGCATATTCACTAAAGGTCTCGGGGCCAATGCCGTTTCAACCTTCGAGGAGAATTATAGGGATGGTTGGGGCTAGAAAGGGATTATGCTAATTAGGATGGTGAATAAGGTTTTGAGAAAAGTTGGAAAATATGGATGGAATAACTTTTGGGACATATCTAATGTTAAGGTCATGATGTAAGGTTTTCATTTGTTAGTACTGATTAATGTTTTGGTGCAACTTGAAGAAAACATGTCTTAATTGTGATCCCTCTGTTCTACTTTATTTATTCACTATTTATTTATTATTTCGCTTTGAGGCTAAATATATGTATTATTTTATTCCTTCAAAATATCAATCATTTTTATCAAAATTATTGTATTACTGGTACGTCCTGAATGTTTTTAGGTTAGTTTTGATTTATAGATCGTTATACTTTTATTACTCAGTGTATTAAACGACTTTTTTAGTGATAAGATATTCCTCGAGACACATATTTGTATAAGCTCATAATTAATTGCAAGATATTTCCATAGCTATTTGCTTTTTTTTTTTTTATCATAGAGACCATTTTGAACCGAATGACAAAAATCACCTTCCTTTTATCCCCAATTAAGAAAAAAAAATCAGAATCTAATTAAATTTTCGATTCTGAAATTCAACTTTCAAACGAGTTTCGATTAGTTTTGCTCAATTATATAATCAGATACTATCGAATGCTTGTAAGTGTTCTATAAAGAGGAGATGAAGGTCAATTTTGTGCTCTCAGCACTTTTCAAGTTGCTGCCTCATTGCGAATATTTTGTCCGTAGTGTCCCTTTCCCTCCAAAAACCGCACAAAAGTCATATCTTCAACAAAAGTATTTAAAATTATCGTGGAATTTTCTAGCAATGGAAATGCTATATGTAAGATTCCATGATAATTTGCTTGTTGAAGTTTAATGCTCTTTTAATAAATAGGCATATAAAACAAAAAGAATGTAACATGTTTGAGTATGAACACTATTATTTGAATTAAAAGGTAAAACAGATATATTATTAGTTATTTATACCTCAAGGAAAACGGAGATCTGGTTTACCATCTTAAAAAATGAATATTTCTCGAAATAATAGTCGTAACATACATTACCCCACGTTTATTAACATACCCAGGAGACCTAAACTCTTGAAGAGCTCAGAACCTTGGGGAATCATCAATATATAATATATAAATTGAATACGATTAAAGAATAACGAATACATTTTCGTTTTTTTTTTTTTTTTAAATAATTTATTTATTGATATTTACAACTGTATACACATATATACAACAAGTAAATTTGCTGTAGGTGACATAGTAACATGATAAAAACATGTGGAGAATCTACCCACTGATAGAACTCCAATAACATTTCTAGAGAAGAAGATCTCGAGGCCATCTTCTTTTCAGACGCCTAGGAGGATTATTAGGTAATGAAGGAGAAGCCAGGTTAGAAACAAGTGGATTTGGGTGGTTGAGAAGTTTATTATGGAAGGAACGGTATTTGGTTCTGGCCAAATCGGCAACATATGGAATCATGAGGTCCTGATGGATGACTTGATTTGTGACAAAGTAAGGAGCATTAAGGATTTTACGAAGGATTTTGGACTGTAAGGATTGGATTCTGGAGGAATTTGATGGTTTAGTGGAGCCCCAAACATTTTCTTTCAATTATTTTTCTGATAATGATTGTTCTGATAATTAAAAAAAAAAAACTTAAGGACATTGAACTATCGAAGAAGTAACGACAAAGCGTGCAAAATTACAATGTTTATCATTTTAGCTCTTGCGACAAAATGTTGCCGTGGCAGCAAGCTACTTTGGGTACCGATAGCATTAGTAATTCACAATTTCTTTGTAAAAAAAAATACGTATATTATGTTAATATGAAAACCTAAATTATTATTTAAATTCCTAAGTGACTACATCTGGAATAATGACTGACATGGAATCCTCATACTAGACTGAAAAGACAGGAAACTACTCGTCGATTCCGACTATTACATTTACTTGACAAACGGTCTAAATTTCCAATCCATTACAAAAAACTGATCTTCCTGACTATTATAAGACCTATCTGGACATACGGAGTTGAGCTTTGGGGCTCCACTAAACCATCAAATTCCTCTCGAATCCAATCCTTACAGTCTAAAATCCTTCGTAAAATCCTTAATGCTCCTTACTTTGTCACAAATCAAACCATCCATAAGGACCTCAATGTTCCATATGTTGCCGATTTAGCCAGAACCAGATACCAATCCTTCCATGATAAACTTCTCAATCACCCAAACCCACTTGTTTCTAACCCAGCTTCTCCGGCAATACCCGATAATTCCCCTAAGCCACAAGAAAAGAAGATGGCTCCGAGACCTTCTTCTTTAGTAACGTAGTTGGAGTTCTATCAATGGGTAGATTCTCCACACGTTTCTATCATATTATTTTATATCTGATAGTAAATTTAATTGTTGTATATAATTGTATACAGTTGTATATAACAATACATAAATTACTAAAAAAAAATCTAAATATAAGCATCGTACTATCCTATGTTTTGAACACTTTTTTTCATTGTACTCCTTAATTACCTTTAATACTTGAGTTTTTTTTCATTTATACCTATTTAAAAAAACAAAACAAAAAAGTTTTAGGAGGTTTTCGTTTTAAGTTTATTAGCAGTGATTTTTTTAATTAGGCTGGTTTAGGATTTAAAATTAGGATAGGATAGTATAAAAACCAAAGAAAAAAGGAATAGTTTCTTTCACATGATTCTTATCACATAATGATTGAAATACGAAAAAGTTCAAGTTCATTAATTATAACCATCATTAGAATTAATGGGGAATATCTGGGTTAAAAGGTGATTTCCAGAGAATAGTGCGTTCCGTCTCACCGTGGTCCGGATGTGGTGGTTTTGAAATTTATTTTGTGGAATAGGTTGATAACCACCAAAATTATTTGTCCTCCTTCAGTTGGAGTAACTACACTGAACTGCAAATATGCAACTAAATAAATGAATAAACTAAAACATAATTTCCAATAATCTGGATTATCTCTATAGGAAGTTTGGTGAGAAATTTTTTTTTGAGGTTAATGACTTCCAATTATCCCAACAGGGAGGTAACCAAACAGCACACTGGACATAAGATAAGGTCCAAAGAGGTAGTTAGAAATATAGAGTGATGGCTGTGCTAAGGAGTAGTGAAGATGCACAAATTGTGACATGATTTCTTAGAAGAAATTATGAGATAAATATAATTGTGTGAACTATAATGAATAGAAATGGATATTGTTGTTATGATAGTTTTGTTATTGTTGTAGGTTTAAGGTGCATGAATATGAGACAGTGGTCCCGAAACGTTGTACCATGTGGTGATAATTTTAATAAAGAAATTTCATTAAATTGGAAGTCATTACCCTCAAAAGAAAATTTTTTTAAGAATTGACTTACCAAACTTTCTATAGAGATAATCCAGATTATCGGAAATTATGTTTTATTTTATTAATTTATTACGATTTAGTTGCATATTTGCAGTTCAGTGTAGTTACTCCAACTGAAGGAGGACAAATAATTTTGGTGGTTATCAACCTATTCCACAAAATAAATTTCAAAACCACCACATCCGGACCACGGTGAGACGGAACACACTATTCTCTGGAAATGACTTTTTCACACAGATATTCCCCATTAATTCTAATGATGGTTATAATTCATGAACTTGAACTTTTTCGTATTTCAATCAAATGGTAAATTTCATTATGTGGTAAGAATTATGCGAAAGAAACTATTCCTTTTTTCTTTGGTTTTTATATTATCCTATTCTAATTTTAAATCCTAAACCAGTCTAATTAAAAAAACCACTGCCAATAAACTTAAAACGACAAACTCCTAAAACTTTTTTGTTTTGTTTTTTTAAATAGGTATAAATGAAAAATAAAATACTCAAGTATTAAAGGTAATTAAGGAGTACAATGAAAAAAAGTGTTCAAAACATAGGATAGTATGATGCTTATATATAGAATTTTTTTTTAGTAATTTATTTATTGTTATTTAAAATGTTTTAAGAATAATTTCCGATATTTTTATTAAAAGTTATAAAAATTCCTAATGTTGGTTACTAAAATCCAAAATATTATCTCTTAATGGAGAGGTCTATTTTATTAGTGTTTGAATGGAAACCCCTCTTTGATTTGATACATTAAATCACTAGGTGGGGTAGAAGCGAGTGGAGAAAGAAATGAGACGCCTATGAGAGTAGAAGAAGAGTGAAAGGAGGTGACAAAGGGTGGAGCTATCACCTCCTCGCCGAGGTCCTCATCAGATATCAATGAATGATGCTATTGATCTCCGTCTTCAATGCTGCCCCTATCCCTCCCCCCCTTCCCCCTTCCTACCGATAAAACACCCCTCTCAAATAAATATAGCTCCTTTCTACCCTTGTCCTTTTCCTTCGTTTCCTTTCTTTTATAAATAATTATCTTGTCTGGGTGAAGGATTTTGCGGTGGCCTAAGATGATTTCTGTACAGCGGCACCCTGTACCAACTCAATCTGAATGGAGAAACCTCTGGTGTGACAAGTGTATCTCTTATGTATATTAGATGGAATGTAGTCTCCTGCTTCAACAATCAGTACAGCCTAGTTTCGATTCTATCTTATGTACGAAAGGATAAAATGTGTTACAAAATTCAAGCTTGCTTAGATGAGATTTCCTATTAATCTATTTAAGATGGAGATAATTTAGCAAGGCTGAATAAAAGTTCACAGAGAGTTTCTAAATATTTTTTATTCGGAGATTGGTTAATTAAGTTAATTTGATTTCTGTCTCTTAATTTAATTTAAATTAACTAATAGAATAATACCCTTCTTCAGTTTATATAAATCCTTCCTTGCATTTATCATAATTGTTTTTTGACTATATTAAGGTGTGTCAAAGGGTTTTTTATTTTATTTTTTTTATTTAATGTAATTTACAACTGTACAAAATAATACAATAAGTAAATATGTTGTATGTTTCATATACACTTGAAAATCTTTCGAAGAAACCACCCATCGGTGGTACTTCAAACATTAATTTAAATTAGAAGGTCCTGTGGCCATCTTCTTTTCAGACGCCTCGGAGGATTATCAGGGATTGTTAAGGATGAAAGATTAAGAATTAGTGGGTTAGGAGTTTGAAATGAAAAGACGCATATCTGTTTTGAGCCAATTCTGCAACGAATGGGATGTTAAGGTCTTTGTGAATGAGTTTATTTGTAACGTAATAAGGAGCATCAAGGATTTTGGATTGTAAGGATTGAATGCGGGAGGAATTTGATGGTTTGGTGGAACCCCACAACAGCTCAATCCCATATGTCCAAATTGGTCTGATTATCGTAGTGTATACTAATTTTTTGTACTGAATGGGAAGTTTAGAGCGTTTGTCAAGTAAGTTTTGTAGGAATCGAAATCTACGAGCAGTTTCTTGTCTTTTCAGTCTTGTGTGTGGATTCCAAGTAAGACTCTTATCAAGACGGAGTCCTAAGTATCGAATCTGTTCAACAGGCGTTAGTGGAGTAGTTTGAAAGGATACTGTAGGACAAGAGGGTAGAGGTTTACGACGGAGAGTAAAGGTGATCTGGTGGGATTTACCAGGATTTATTTTGATTCTCCAATTTTGACACCATTCTTCAATAGATGTTATGTGTGTGTAGTGTTTGTGATGCATTAGTTGGGTCGTTGTTTACAGACAGTATACATGTGTCATCAGCGCATGTTGTTAGGACTGTGTTAAGGTGGGTTGGGATGTCAGCTGTATAAACCGTATAAACAATGGGACCTAAGATACTACCTGTGTCAAAGGGTTAAATTTTGATTGTTTGATTTTTTTTTTTTAATACTGATTGTACTAAACAATTTTAGTATGAGTATACTTCGGGATCTGACCGTACCTTACTTCAAGTATCTCGAATGCATGTTGAAATATTAAATTTATATCAGTGTGGAAAAGGGGTGGTGGAATGTGAGACTTCCCTGCTTGTATGAGCACTTATATTTTCGAGGGGCCAGAATAAAATCCCCGAGGGGCCAAATGAGTTAGTGTGTTAATTTAAATAATTATTTGATTAAATGACATAATAAGCATTGGATGGTCTCATATATTAATAAATAGTGATCTCTTATCTGGGGACTGGGTTGGAAGTCTCGCTGCCGTGATTACTTCTGCGTCCTATAGCCTCTTCCCTCGTCCTGGTGTGCGGTGGGCGAAATGGTGAAAACCATGTACTTAACACCCGGTGTTAAAAAAAGAACGTCTTTCTCTTTTCCGAGGCTGGCCAGCATCTCATCGGCTTTGGCGTGGTAGTAGGGACAAGCCAGGTTCTGGATGCCACGACAAATGATTTCGGGCGGCTTCACAGTCGTTGCGTCTTCGGGGTCTTCCGGTGAACGCGTTAGGGGAAGCATACAAAATTGAGACCCCCGACTCCAACTTTATACAAACATTTCGGCCAAAAAATTCGGATTACTTAAATCTGACCGTATGTAATGACACTATGTACTACGAAACGAGATGCAAGCAACTTAATTGTCAAAAAATAAAAAGATTTCTACATGAATAATCTATTTTAATCCATAATTAAAGCTTATAAAAACTAGTCAAGAGCTAAGATTTTCTAAGTTCACACATTCTTTAGGGCCTGAATAGGTAATATAACTTTTTTTTTTTATTTTATTTATTTATTGATATTTACAACTGTATAAAAAAATACAACCAGTAAATTTGATCATAATGACATAATGATATGATACAGGATGTAGAGAAACTACCCAGTAGTAGAACTCTAAAAACAGTTTACAATATAAGGTCACGAGGCCATCTTCTAATATAATCTTACAATTGGAAAATAAAGCCAAAAGAATAATTCTTTTTTATTATTATTAAATTTCACCTGGTTTTTATAAACGTTGCATTATTCTATATTTTTCTCTTTACCAGTGGACCCTTTTATATACAGGGAGCGCATTTATGACGGCTCAAAAGGAGTAAATTGAGGAACTGTAGTAGTAATATTTTTCTTTTAACTACCGAATATATTCGTTTCCGTCATCTCAATCCTGTGAATCAGGATCGTCTTATAATAAGTTGAATAACAATAATACATTTTACAAAATATACATTTTATGGGAAAACGGTTGGTCTGAGAAAAACATTGCAAAATGTTGTAGAGATCAAAGATCACATTCCAATGGTCTGCGGGAACTTTATCTGCTTGATCTTGTGTAATATATGAGTCAGCAAGATCATCAAAGTGTTTTTTGATCTATGACCAATCAGTGTTGGCAGTATCGAAAGCGACTTCAAAGTATGCCTTTTGGCTGACATCAGCAATGGATTTCTACCAATGTCCGCTACGCCTCGTATGACACGGCGCTGCATGAGTAGTTTACGCTCAAGGGAGCGAATGCGTAAAATGTGGCTAGTGAATGCTTCTGGCATAATGATATTTGTTAATCTAGCTCGAGCGTGGTAAAGAATAACAGCAGAGAGAAACGACTGGTGCAATAAGGAAAGAAGATAGCAGCGTGATACCATTGAGAAAAAAATTAAAACGAACAAGTAGACTGTAATGATTATAATCTGACCCAGTGACTGAACCGTATTCATAAGTCGAGGTGAACAGTCAGACTCCGATAGGAATTCATTGGAACATAAGTCATAAAGAAGAATCAAGTCATAAAAAAGATCTGCAGTATAAAGTTAGATTCAGGAGTGGTAATGTGATCATATCACTTATAAGAGGCTGAAAAGTAAAATGATTAACAAGGAATTTAAAAAAAATATACTTATAATTACGATAATTGATAATGAATTGTACCTCCTAACGATAGCAAAACGTCAATGATTAAAAACAAAAAAGAAGTTAAATAAAGAGCATGATCAGTAGTGGACACAATGGCTGCTCTTAATGAATGGGATTTGTTGAGACTCCATGAGAAAATAATAATTCTGAACAAGGTTATGACAGATATTCTTAGAATGCTAATGGATAGCAATAGAGTGTAGTTAAACGAAGAGCACGGTCAGTAAATGACATCATGGCTGCTCTTAATCAATGGGAGATGCTGAAACTCCATAAGAAAATAAAAATCATGAACAGTAAATGCCACAATGGGTGCGCTTAACGAATGAGAGAAGTTGAGACTTCATGAGAAAATTAAGAGCATGGTCAGTAGATTGTGTAATGGGTGCTCTATGTGAATAGGAGTTGCTGAGACTCCATGAGAAAATGATAATTCTGAAGAAGGTTACGTCAGACACCATTAGAATGCTGATGGATGGCAATAGGGTAAAGTTAAATGAAGAGCATGGTCAGTAGATGGTGTAATGGGTGCTCTATGTGAATAGGAGTTGCTGAGACTCCATGAGAAAATGATAATTCTGAAGAAGGTTACGTCGGACACCATTAGAATGCAGATGGATGGCAATAGGATAAAGTTAAATGAAAAGCATGGTCAGTAAATTACAAAATGGATGCTCTTAACGGATGGGAGATGCTGGGACTCCATGACCAAACATGAGCATGGCCAATAGATGATTTGTGAATCAATTTTGACAAATATGGAAACTACTAATGCTGCCAACGACATACAGATGTCTATTAGCTCTCAATTGAGGGGTAGTAGCAGTTTTCATCGTATTCGCCAAAATAAATTAAAAAATGATTGATTTGAAGCTGTTCAGAAAAAACTTTTGCTTTCAGAAAAACTATGTCTCTGCAACTATTAGACGTACAGATGCCAATTAGCATTCAAAGCAAACCTAATTGAATGCACTACAACTAATGTTTTTCGCAGAGGAAACCTTTTCCATTATATTCACCACCAATTCTTCAATATTTACTTTTTAATAGCATTTTTATCTCTTGTTCAGCACAGAAAAAAATTGAACCATCTTCTAACACAAAATAACGTGATTTTTGTTTTACTTGAATGAACTCAAAAATGAATCTTTTGTAACTTCAGGAGAAAAAACACCATTTTTTATGGTTGGGAAAGTAATCGATTTTGACTCTTAACTGTATATAGTTTTGATTTTACTAATCAAATATTGGGATGAAATCGCTTTTTTTTTTGTAATCGTGGAATAGTACAAGACCTTCGTGTATGGGTGGAAGGAGGCTGTGGGCTCTACTCACTTCTCCCTGGGTAGGAGAGAATAAGACACCAGCAAGGCCTCAGTAAAAGATCAAGATTTATTTTGTAGCAAGAGCAAGCTGTGTGCACAGCTATGTAATGTTTATCATATGCAGCGATGAGTTGTACCCACTGCTGCGAACACCCGTATTGTCTAATAGGCAGGGTAGGGTGATAAGTAAATAATCTTGGAATAGTTTTAGTCCAAGATATATTAAATTTTAATTTAATTATTAAATCCAAAATAGTCCATAAATAAATTTTAATTTTACATTCCATTCGATATGCAGAATTAAAATTTAATTTATATATATATATAGTTGACCGTAAAGATTTAAATATAAGTAGATGGTCAGGGCTGCGGTCAAAAAAATAAGAACAAATAGTTTGAACTATTTGTTCTTATTTTTTTGACCGCAACCCTGACCATCTACTTATAATTAAAATTTAATTGTTAGAATATATACACATAAATGAAAAATTGTTTCCTCAGTTGTGTTATTGGGTCTATTCAATTAAAATTTTGCTTTCATAAAACTGAATTTTTGTCCTGATAATAAACTTGATTATTTTAACTTATGCTTCTTGATTGGCACTTTTGAATAATAGAAAGACATATGTGTTGTGACAAATAATTCATAAAGTAGTTATTATCAACCAAGATTATTGTCTATTTTTACTTTATCGACTACTTTAGTCCATTGTCTTTCGTTCGATCCGGTTACGCCATACCTGCTCTCCTAAAATTAATTCCGTTGCATAAATACACTGAATTTGGCTAGATGTCACTAATAGAATGACAAATGTAGCGAACTAAGGGAGGGGGTGAAGAGTACACACGCTACGTGTAAACGAACACGTGTAGCTTAGGTCCCAGGTCACAGCTACATCATCCCTCCTGTATTCCATTAGTGTCAATCTATTACAGTGATAAGGAATGATTCGTTTTCACCGAGAAATTTATAGATGATATTTTTGTTTTTATCACAGATGAAATTTTCATTTTTATCATAAATGATAAAAATTTTTTGGCAACTATTTTTTTTTGTATTTCCACCGGATAAATCGTATGTTTCCCTAATTCTGTATTTGAATTGATGAATTTTCAATTCCCGATCATCTTAAAATGCGTTGAATTATTATAATAATAATAATATATATTACAGGTTATATATTATACCAAAAAAAGACTAATGGTGTGAGGAAAAAATTGTGGAGCGTAATATTTTCTTTCATACCCCCAATATTTGTCTCTTTTATGCTGCATACGTGCCTGATATTAATTAATCTGTTACAATTTCAGAAAAAGCTATTTTTTTTTTGGTTGAGCCATTTATGTATTTTAATTGCGTGGAAGAAATCGAAAACCCTACAAAAAAATATTGTTGGCTAGTGTTATAGTAGTCGATAAAAATTAAAACTGATGAGAATTTGATTGATCCAGTAATTGAGTGATTGAGTATTCTTCAATACAGAGTTAATAGTTCAGCGATTACGAATCCATTTCCGTTCAATTAGAAATCATCTGTCTCCTCAAAAACCGAACTATGCAAACCAATATTATTATGGGCAACTTATTTAATTTCATATTTCTTAAATTAGATGTCATATGTTTACATCCTATTATTTCATATTATTATCATATTGTTTACATCCTATATGATTACAGGATAATTATAGGATCTTTTTTCGTTGTTTTAAAGTAAATCAATCGTTGAAAGAGTTAATTAATTAAATATTTATTCAGTTGCTTTGTTTTCGTAATTATTTCTTATAATTGTCAGTAAAGATAATCTAATAGTTCTTCTAGCTTGAATAGATTTTATTGATGATTACTTTTTAGTACCATTGCTTTAATAATAAATCTTTTAAATTTGAAAACATTTTCTATTCGCTTTGTTACAATCATTCATACTCTGCATTGTTTGTATTAAATCAAACTTTAACGATTAACTCCGCATTTATTAAAGAGTGGTGTAGTTTAGAAAAAAAATCTTAGTTTCTACTTCTGTCTTTTTTTTTAGCGAGGGAA
>NW_027106189.1:189356-193224 GCF_000696795.3 Halyomorpha halys | reverse complement strand
TATATATATTAGCATATAAGTAATGCAAACTAGATTAACACCTTTTTACTTATATTTCAGAAAACACTAGTTCCCTCAGTTCACCTCGTGTTTTTTATTGGGCAATTCATTATCTTTTTTTTTTAGAAATTAAATTTTACTAAAAGTGTTTTGTGTTATGGTAAATTGAATAGACTAAAAACTCAACAATATTTATTAAATTAATTTGTTTACGTCGCATTAAGAGAGAATTAGCCAGAAGCACTGCAACCACATTTGAACGCCCATGTCGGGTCGGCAAGGTTCTGTAGTAGACTAGATCGATTCATGTAATTACATGTTCTGATAAATCGATTACCCACTGCAAATGAAGTAAGAAATTTAATTTAAGTTGTCCATATTACTCAACGGCTACAAGAAGGTTTAATGAAGTTCGTATAAATGCCAGAAGATCAGCTAGGAGTCCACTTCTTGCTAGAGCATTCAAGGTTCTAAACGTTTAGTTTGCCCAGAAATACTTTGATATGACAATTAAAACTAATTCGTCCTGGTTATTATTCAGAGATGAGCCAAGATTCATTTTAAATATATCTCATGAAAGGCAGTGTGGAGAAGATAAAGTGAAAGATATTCTTCGTACAATAGGTTTCCTGCAGTAAGTTACAAGAGCTCATGGTGTTGGATGGAATTTGTATTTAGGGACATACCACAGTACTGACTTAATTTAGAGACAATATAAATGACGTCACGTATATTGAAGCCATCCTTCAGGAATATGTTATACCATTTGACCCAATTCTTGTGGATGATTTTGAGCTACGCTACGATAATACAATGTCTCATACTGCTTACTTCCTCAACGGAGCTGAAATAGTGTTCAACGTTTTATCAAAGAGTATAGAATTTAAGCCAGGGACATGATAGAAAGACGTTTGAGAATCCGTCAGATTCTCATAAGGACGTTCCATGAAATCAATATAGCCTTAAGAGTTGAGTGGGACAGCATACCGTGGGAATATAAAAAAAAAAAAAAATGTTTTAATGCTTTATTAACAAAAGTTATGAGAGGTTCGAGGATAAATATCTGAATACTGCCAGTTAATTTCGTATTCATTTAACTTGTAGTTTTTATTTTTATATAAAAATCAAAACGTTATTTTTTATTATTAATATATTTTTTTTATAATGCTTATATTATTATCTTGTGATAGTCTCGAATGAAATAGTTCACTTATCGTTGGGAAATGAATTTTTTATGAAAGTTTCAAGTGATGATACTTTTGACCTTTTGTTTATATACACCGCTAAAACTGAGTCTGAATGGCCAAAAATTTTTTTTTCTTTTCCTGTACACATACTAATCGATTAAAAAAGTATTTTCCTTTGGTATAATGTTTTATGGCCCCTGTTCAGTTATAAGTCTTATATTTAATATGAATATAAAACGTCAAGATATTTCATCGCTTCAAAACGTGAATTCCATGGTAGTCAGTTACCGTTTAAGTGCAGTTCTGGTGGATCTATTAGCCGTCTCAGTTCGCAAATCTTGGCTATAAGCTTTTAAGCTATTTAAGATATTAATCTTCTAGTCAGTGAAATATTGTTATAAATTCTGTGAACATGTAATCTTATAGTTTTGGAACTCCAACATAGCAGTTACAATATTAAGCCGTTTAAAATAAGTTTTGCTTGATGCTAAAGGGGAAGCATTGCATTCAATTTGAAAAAAAATTTTAAAATAATTATCAGTTTCATATCAACTTCCGGCAACTTGTTTTTTAAATGTAGGTGGATTATAGAAAAATATTCTCGTATGCTTAGCCGAAAACATTGAGAGGAATTTGATGAAATGTAAAATATAAAGTACAATTACCACCCTAACCCACACAAACTGTAAAAATTTTATTAAAATCAGGTTGACAGTAGTAGTTGTTATGACCGACATGTAAATTTGACTACAGAAAGGTACGAACAGACCGACAGATACAAAACCAGGTTTATACCTCGATTTCTAAAACGCAGTACGTAAATATACATTTTCAATTTTCAGAAAAAGTATTTTTTTTTTTTCATTAGCATGAATACAACGCTCCTCTACCTTCGGTAATGACAAGTGCAACAATAATACAAAAAAAAAATTAACAATCGATAGTCAAATAATATAATAATGGCCCACACCTGTGGTTTTAACAAGTTTTCTACACCAATCCTACGCAAGGTTAGCATATCCTATCTTAAATAGAAAATCCAGATTAAAGCCAGAAACAGCTATTCCTATTTTTAAAAAAAATTCCACTGCTGATGCTGTGAAGTCTGGTGAGCGGTATCCTTTACGAAAAGCAAAAAACTACAATTTTTTCAGAATTAAGTCCTAGGAATCGTAGTGGATGCTCCTTGGTTTAGAAATAGCCAATTGCATCGGGAATTACAAATGGAGTCAATAGAGGATTACATCAAAAATCTGTTCATGAAGTTCCACTCCCAGTTGCCAACAGTTAAAGGAGCAGTGACCTACAACTTGGGAAACCCAACCTCAACCCGAAGACGGCAGTAGGACATTCTGTTATAAATTCAAAAAATAAATTTATTAATTCTATTATTGACATCCCTTCTATTTATTTCGTCCTTTTTTAAAAATTAATTTGTTTCTTTTCCATAAAAGGGCAATTGTTTGTGTTAGTTCTACGAATCTCGTTATTTTTGTTGTTTAACTTTTCTATCTTATTAAAAATTATTATTTTTAATATATTTATTTTATCTTTTTTTTTTTATAACATTGTATATAGTAAGGGGTGTCTTTTGTATGGGACTATACCCCCCCTCCCATAATCAATTATTAAAGAAAGGCCGATCTGTTATTAATTAAATAAATAAAAAATCAATTTTTCTATTTATTTGATTGCAAAGTTTACTGAAAGTTAAGGTTGAGGGTTAAATACCTTATTCCAATCTGATTTTCCCCAGTATCTTATCATTAAAATTCTCTCCTGTTCTACCCCTTATACATTGCTTATAAAAGTATCTATGCATATAGAAGCAAGATATAGTCTGTAATCTTGTGAAATTTAGTTGCCAGGGTAATTAGATACTAATAAGTTGTCTGATGCCACAATTTTATTCTTCTTTAATTACTAGTAAAATTCATAATTAGTAATACAGACTATATTCGTTAACATCTTTCCGATTCGTAACGACAACTCCCCATTTATAGAGTGTAAATGTTTAAATTAAAAAAAAAATTGTTTTGTTAACAAATCGATAACGTGCAAATTGTAAAATATTGATATTCCTTTTAATACAAGAGCTCAATAGGAGAAAAAAGTCGATTATTTTACACCAATTTTTAATTACTTTAAAGAAAACTACGTATAGTTACGAGTAGACCAGGTATAGTTTGGAAGAATGCTAAATGATGGCTGTTTCAAAATGTTTTAAAAAAAAAAATTAATTTTGCATTTGGAGCTCCATATCTTTGAAAGTACCAACAACACTAAAAACCCAAATAGAACATCATTTAAATTAATGTCAATTTGCTAAAATATGAGTTATTCACGTTCAATAGTTCCCGAGATACAGGTTTTTAAAAAAAAAAAAAAGTAATATTTCATAAAATATATACTGAAAATTTAGTAATTTGTGAATTCATTGTGGAAAATCTTTATCTCAGGAACTTGAGACGTACAAATGTCTAATTGTACTCAAATTAAACCTAGTTTAATGTATTATAAAGTAGTTTATCTTCGTAACAGTAGTAGTTTTCGTGATGACTTTTATTCCACGGACTCTTGTGCTATTTTATATTGCTCCACATCCAGAATGCCACCGTTGGCCATAATTGCAGATTTCAATTTATAAATATATTTTGTTAATAAGAAAGAAATTTATTGAC
>NW_027106189.1:184869-189271 GCF_000696795.3 Halyomorpha halys | reverse complement strand
TCATTATAGAATTTCTAATTATAGCCTTTAAGTTCGCTTCCTTTGGCCAATGTCCAGTCCAGTATGAACAACAGAACCGTTGTTTTTCATCAAACCTTTTTAGGAAATTCAGTTTTTCTTCCTTATTTTTAAACAGTGAAAGAAGTTCGCAACACTAAATCCACGTTAAAGAGACAGTACACGTTAAATAGTCCATCTCTGCCCTCTCCTTATCTCTTTCACCGGTCCTTTCCTGTCCTCCATCCCTCCTTTCCATCCCTTTGTTCATGTGTACGACAGTACATCTTCAACAAATAATACCCTTTCACAATAGATTTAATACATGATTGAATTAATTAAATGATTTAAAAAAAAAATTAATCACCACATAAAATATTTTATATTTCAAAACTTAATGATCGTTTACTGGAAGAGTCTTATGGAATTAAACTGGATTTAGCGAATGACACAATTCTTCCTTATTAAAACACAATAATTTATTTCGTATCATCAGCAACGTTTCGAGAGATTTCCCCCATCTTCAGGCTGTTGTTACACAGTCATGCTGCAGCACAAATCGAAGATTTTGCAAGAATTTTATATTAATATTATTCATATGGTCTTCATTCAAATATAAAAAGTGCTACTCGTTGTTTTAATTCCGAATTTCATAACCTGAAGTAATATCCTAATATACAGGGTATTCCTTGAATGATGGGCAATATTTAAAGAAGTGCAAACACATAAGAGGATTTTTTTTTTTAGAAACTTATTGGTAATTAAGTTCTGATCGTATCATAATAATGCAGATAAATTTTCCTTTTAGAAATATGAGTATTGGACAACATCTAAGTAAAATAAAAAAAGAGCTCTTTATATTGAAAAGATATGTCGAATTTTGGGAGTTAAAAAAGTTGGAGAAGAATAGAAGAAACGCACTAACCAGGAGCTATTGGAGGGGCTGATATCAAAACGATGAAGCTAGGGCATTTAAGATCTGCATATCTCCAGAATGCCGGATAGACAAATGCCGAAAATACCACTAATGCAACCAACTCATGGTACAAGGTGGAAAGGGATACCAAAGCTTAAGTGTTTGGACGGTGGACGGTAATGCTGGCAATGTCCAAGAAATCAGGAACTAGTTAGCCGTGATGATGGGAGAAAGCGAAGACCGGGTTGTTGCACCGTCATAAAAAAAAAAATGATTTAGCTTAACTTAAATTATTGTAAGGAACAAATAAAAAAATATTTTATTTTTTTTAAATGTCACTTTACTTTTAATTTTTTTTTCTTAACTCCTAGTTCGGCTAAAAATAATTTAATTAGCTTAAATTTTGTATAAATGAAGTCGAGATTTCTTTGGGCCGGTCCAGATTTGGGTCTCGATTTTCCAAGTAGTGTTCTGTGGAACTAGGTTTTTTTGGCATATAAACTTTCGTTTTCTGAAGAAGTTATATAAAAAAAAAACATAAACAGTTGATATGTTCAGGTATTCTTCGGTCCATATCTATTAGATTTGATATTTTGTTTTTTGCGACGATAGTAACCTACTATTATCCGAAATAAATGGAAAATAGCATCCGAGCAATAGATTGTTTATGATATACAAGAAGATATTTTAAAAAGCAAATATTAACTATTAAGGGTAAGTTAAATGATATTGCAATGGTGACCCTAGTATACACTATTTGTGTGACTGTTACATACAATGCCCTGGCAATTTAAGAACCACTTACATCGTAACCAGAGTGGAAGTTTTAAGATCCATTTTGGGACCATAGTGAAATAAATATTAACTACTCCAGATCGAAATCAAACCAAATAAATTATATTTCTGGCTAAAGTTAGATAAAAGAGGGACTTTTATCAAGTTCACAAAATAGAGGATGGTTGTCAGTAAAGCGATAGGGGTATGTCAGTACCCGTAGTATAATTTTTTTTTTTTTATTTATTGATATTTACAATTGTATAAAAAATACAACAACTAAATTTGATCATAATGATATGATACAGCTTGTAGAGAAACTACCCAGTAGTAGAACTCTAAAAACAGTTTACAATATAAGGTCACGAGGCCATCTTCTTTATAGCATAAAATAAATTGTGTTTTATATTTTCAAATCCATTTGGTCCAATACAAAAATCTATTTTAGTATTTTTATTATTTTTAATAAGTAATTTACTTGGACCTGACTATGATAGATAAGGCAGAGCCTGATGTATATCATTCTCCGACTCTTGCTAAGATCCGTATCATCCGCTACAGTGAAAATTCAGTAAGTCCCTGCAATTGGCAGAGAATCGACTTTGGCTTGATTAATTCGGTAATTGACTTAGTGAACCTGAGGAAGCAGAGAACAGTCAGATTGGTCTGCAACTGTCAGACCCTTATCAGCTTCTCTCGCATAGTCCAATCAGATTCAAAAACAGACAACTCACTTAGCATGGTGTTTGAGATGGGGCAGATGCTGTAGAGGAAATTATAAATACAACTAAATCAAACGTTAATAAACAAACAGGAACTGTCTACTAAGGATTATTTAAGTCACGTAATATAGAACTCTCTTAATATTGTCTGATAGAAATTTATAATCTCAAAATGAGATTTATAACCTTGTTTCATAAATACAATTGGTATTTCATTAAATTGTTAAATATATATTTTTTTCATTTATTTAATGTTATTCACAACTGTACAGAATAATAATGTGGAATGTTTCATTTACACTTGAAAATCTTGGGAAGGAACCAACCATTGGTACTTTAAGCATTAATTTAAATTAGATACGCTGATGACACATGTATACTTTCTGTAAATAAAATCTATAGAAGAATGGTGTAAAAACTGGAGAATCAAAATAAATCCTGACAAATCCCACCAGATCACCTTTACTGTCCGTCGTAAACCTCTGGTCTCCTGTCCTGCAGTATCCTTTCTAAATACACCACTAATGCCTGTTGAACAGATTCGATACTTAGGACTCCATCTTGGAATCCACACACAAGACTGAAACGACAAGAAACTGCTCGTAGATTCCGATTGCTACAACACTTACTTGACAAACGAGCTTAACATCCCATTCGTTGCAGAATTGGCTCAAAACAGATATGCGTCTTTTCATTTCAAACTCCTTAACCATCCTAACCCATTAATTCTTAATATTTTATCCTTAACAATCCCTGATAATGCTCCGAGGCGTCTGGAAAGAAGATGGCCACGGGACCTTCTAATTTAAATTAATGTTTGAAGTACCACTAATGGGTGGTTCCTTCCCAAGATTTTCAAGTGTATATGAAACATACTACATATTTACTTATTGTATTATTTCGTACAGTTGTAAATTACATTAAATAAATAATTTAAAAAAAAAATTTAATTAGAAGATCCCGCGGCCAAAATCTTTTCAGACGCCTCAGAGGATTATCAGGGATTGTTAAGGATGAGAGATTAAGAACTAATGGGTTTGGATGGGTAAGGAGTTTGGAATGAAAAGACGCATACCTGTTTTGGTCCAAATCTGCAACGAATGGGATGTTAAGGTCTTTGTGGATGAGTGTATTTGTAACATAATAAGGAGCATTAACGATTTTAGATTGTAAGGATTGGATGCGGGAGGAATTTGATGGCTTGGTAGAGCCCCAGAGCTCAATTCCAATGTCCAAATTGGTCTGATTATCATAGTGTATAATAATTTTTTTTATATTGATATTAAAACCATATTATTAATTTTTTTCTTATTCATTATATGTTTTTTTTTTTCATTGAGTATTATAAAAGTAAAGCATCGAGGGGCTGAAAAAAATGTTTCGAGCTCATTCTTGTCATCTGGACTGAAGAAAGGATGCCATCGCTTAACATATCTTCTCCACTAAAAAAAGAAGATCAAAATGAATGTAGAAAATGCAGGGGAACTGTTTTGCCCTAATGTGCGTACAAAATTAAGATTCAGCTATCCCTAAAACCCTTATCAACTCTGAATAGTACACGCTAAGACCTCACTGCTAGACCGTACAGAACGGAAGTTTTAGTCTGTGGAAGCTGACCTTCGTATGAGGTTCAGCTAGACTCGGGTCTAATTCGTGCTCTCAATCTCAAAAACGGTTCATTTTTGGGCTTCAAAATACAGGGCTAATTACACGTTCCGAAGGAACTTAGGTTTTGATCTAAGCGTCAAAGTCTTAACACCCAATTTGTACCGTCTCGGTCCGCCAACTTATCTTGGTCAATTTTTCGAAACCTCTCGGTTTTTTTTTTAATAACATTTATTGATGTTCCAGTAAGAATTTAAAAAACAAAATTGAGATTTCTCACTTCTCCATGATTTTTTTTTTTAATACTTTTTATTTATTGATAGATATTACAATCTGCCACACAGTTGAGGACAATAGGTAATAGTGATGAATGATCTCATACATACTA
>NW_027106189.1:176788-184604 GCF_000696795.3 Halyomorpha halys | reverse complement strand
GTAGAGCAGAACTCAAAAGATCCCAGCGCATCACTGGTAGTGAGTCAGTGGAGGCTGAGCAAGTGCGCTAAAGTCTCCATGAATTAACCATTTTTTTGATACCTCATTCGGCAAAATCTATTGCTCCTGAGAGTCGAAAGGGATTGATAATACTATATTATTGCTGTTAATCATGTATGGTGGAACATCTGGCAATTTTTTTTTTTAATTTTGTCTTTAAGGTATTCCATAGAATACTGTAAGTTGGAGTGAATTTGTACCAGCTCTAATACCTTCAGGAAAGTCTATAGAACGACCTCTGAAATAAAAGTAACCAAATTTTATGTTACTATATTTGGAATGCGTACAACTCCATAATACGTCAGAAAAAAAAAAATGTAAGAGGTTTCACAATTCAACAAAAGCAGCTATATGTGCGATAATTTTATAAGGCAAAAATTTAAACTAATTTAATTCCTCTGGCAAGAATGGTAAAGCATAATTGATTTGTTACCAAGTTTTCGTTATATATTAAAAATCTTTTTCAGGTGTTCTGTAGTTTCAAAACCACAAGGATACACTTCGTTCCAGATTTAAGAACTCAGACCACTGGAGGAGATACAGTAAAAGATAGGACGGCTCACTAAGCGCTGCAAGTTTTATCGTTGCTGTAAAACAAAGATTCTAGGACCTGCACCGAGGCCATCACGAGCACGCTCAATAATTAATTCATTTAAATTCAGCAACGGAATGCCGTCTCAACTTCAACCCTTTCCACGAATGAGCAAGTTTTATTGCCTCTAGTTCTCTCTCCGCCCGCCTAACTTCGTGTATTGACGGTGCTTAGTAGTGCATGAAGCGGCAATCTGTAGGTCAAAATTCAAAAACTGAACTTGAAACTATACAGATCACTACTAATTCATTTATTTCCTTTTAATTGATTTTTTTTTTGGTAGGGGGGAGGAGATATATAATATTTTCTGCCCTTTGCTTCGTGATATGTGTCTAAGTTGTTCTTATTTTTACTCTTCATCCTAAATTAGTTTTATTATTGCGTGTGGAAAACGTGTATGATCCATTTCTAACACTTATACTATAATAGATTAATAATTTCAAGACGTACAAATATAATATGTTTAATTCATTTAAAATAAATAATTTAATTTCTATCCATTTTAGTCTCAAAACCTTTTATTTTTCTTATAAGTCCGACGTTTCGGCCATCCTCAGGGACAATCTACCTAATACAATTTTGGAATTATATAATTTAAAAACTCTAACTCCATGCAGGCTATTCTGCCCGGGTCAAAACAACAGTTTCTAATTAGTCAATATTCACATTAAAACCAAAATTAAAATCATTTATCACAGTCACTATTCCTTAAAAACTTTATCACGATACATTATCGAACTTCATTGTTGTGATAAAGTTTTTAAGGAATAGTGACTGTGATAAATGATTTTAATTTTGGTTTTAAGTGAATATTGACTAATTAGAAATTGTTGTTTTGACCTGGGCAGAATAGCCTGCATGGAGTTAGAGTTTTTTAATTATATAATTCCAAACTTGTATATTGTCTCTGAGGATGGCCGGATTGTCCGAAACGTCGGACTATATAAGAAAAATAAAAAGGTTTTGAGACTAAAATGGATAGCTTTCGTCGCCACTTTCGTTCAGAAGATCTAAATTAGCCATAAACTACAGTTCAAAATTATATCTACAAATAGAACATCCTACACATAAATATATTTTTAATCCAAAATTTTCTATTCTTTTTCGACAAAAACAAAATTCAACACTTCCGTTATCAGAAAGACTCTCCTCGGTTATCGCTTTTCTCAAAACGATAAGAATTGACAAATCCGAAAACAATCATCCACCATGGACCTTCCAACGTCCTAAAACTGTTCTAGACCTGTCCAAATACTTGAAAAATAATACGGAACCAATTGAATATAAAGCCCACTTTTCTCGTCTAATTCATAACATGCCCAAATCCTTTATAATCTATACAGACGGATCAAAATCAGACCAATCAGCAGCATCATCCTTTGTAACAAATGACTCAACGTTCAAAATTAAACTCCACAAACTATGCAACATATTCACTGCCGAACTAAATGCAATAGCAGCAGCACTTCACTTCTGTTTATCCTTGAACCACACCAACATTACGATAATTACAGATTCACTAAGTTCGATAAAAGCTTTAGATTCTATGTATCCAGAACATCCGATAATTTCCTGCATCCACTTAAAAGCTCTACACAACATGGGTATGTCAGTAACATTTCTATGGGTTCCAAGCCATGTAGGAATCGCAGGGAATGAACTGGCCGATCACGCTGCAAGAGAAGCACTCGCGCTTCCGGGACGGGGTAAAGCAATTTTAACTCCGTCAGAGATATACAGGCCTCTTGTAAAGGAAGTCAAAGATCAATGGCAATCTATGTGGAACGAAAGCCCAATGAGCAAATTAAAAATTATTAAAAAGGATGTCAAGCCCTGGGGTACCTCCAGTCGCAAATGCCGTAGAGAGGAGGTTGTACTGATTAGGCTGAGAATAGGTCACACGAGGCTCACCCACTCCTATCTTATATCATAAGAAACACCTCCGAACTGCCAGTATTGCAATAACAGTTTAACAATAAGCCATGTTTTCCAACGATGCCCATATTTTACACCACACCTCAATAGCTTGGGACTAAGCCAAGATATCTCAAAAACCATTGGAGACGATGATAAGGCAATAGAATTGGTGTTCCAGTTTTTAAAATCACAAAATTTACTGATAAAAATATAACTTGATCGGAAGAAAAAAAATAAATAAAAAAAAAATAAATAAAATTTAACGAATATTAGCAAAATTAAATAAAATATAAATGGCGTTGATGACCAATGAAGTTTAGCGCCACTAAACAACCAAACAAACAAACAATGGATAGAAATTAAATTATTTATTTCAAAAGAATTAAAGATATTATATTTGTACGTCTTGAAATTATTAATTTATTATAGTATAAGTGTTAGAAATGGATCATGCACGTTTTCCACACGCAATAATAAAACTAATTAAGGATGAAGAGTAAAAATAAGAACAACTTAGACACATATCACGAATCAAAGGGCAGAAAATATTATAACTCTCCTCCCCCCCTACCAAAAAAAAAATCTATTTGAGGTAGATTGTCCTTGAGGATGACCGGATTGGCCGAAACGTCGGACTTATAAGAAAAATAAAAGGTTTTGAGTCTAAAATGGATAGAAATTAAATTATTTATTTAAAAAAATTTACCAGTCTCAAGAAAGTGTTAAGATAATAAATGTTTAATCCTGTTTCTAAATAGATGTAGTGCCAAGAAACCCTTCAACAGTTTGTGTAATAAAATATTAAACCTCTTCCAACTATTCACATTTTAAAACAATCTTGATCCTTTTTCTCTCAACTTTATTAATAAAAAATAAATCTAATATTCACATTTATTCAGTTGTGACTCTCATTAATAATATTAAATTCATGATTTATTATAATGATTGTTTAAGAGTGGTTTACTTTTTTATTAACAAAAACTTCAAATGATCCACTTTTTATCTCAACTAGGTATTTATCTTAAAACATCTCCAACCTTTCGGCCCTTAGATCATTCTCAAGGAGACAACCTATAAAATTTGTTTTTATATTATTATAACATTATTTCCTCTCACAATCCTAATGTTTTTGAATATACTTTAATCATCGATGTCATAATTTCTTAAAATGCCTTTCTTGCTGGCTATCTTTAAAACCATCTTTAAAAACAAAAATAAATATTAAAATAATACCATAACAGTTCCGAACACTATTTTAAAAATGATTATTCACTTACAAAGTGAATATTGTGAATAATTATACAATGTGAAATTGAAAGTGAATAATCATTTTTAAAATAGTGTTCGGTACTGTTATGGTATTATTTTAATATTTATTTTTGTTTTTAAAGTTATGGGATGTGCAATTAGCTCCTTTCTTGATGATTTTAAAGTTCAAGACATATCTTCAGCTATATTTTTAGATGATTTTTTTTTAGGTACATGTTACTTTTTCATAATACCTAAATTTATAACTGTCAACTATGTTTAATGGCTTATTTTCATAATATCAGTCTGATTTATAATTCAATCGTTAATTGAAAAAACCCGTTAGCAGACGTTACGGAATTCGCGCTCATTACGAAATCAATATATGCTATTGTAAAGGCATACGTTTATAAAGAAACCCTTCACCCCCTCACCTAAACCCTCAATCCCGTTTTACACATTATATGTTTCAGTGAAAATTACTTTTCCCTCCAAGCGATATTGTGTTGAGTTTCTGCAATGAATAACTTTCGTTTCATTGGCTGAACTTTTGGCCTTATCTCTCCATTGCTCTGTACTTTTTAAAACAAACTAAAATCAATATAAGAAAAAATTCCCTGTGAAGGTATATTAACGCTTTGTTTAGGAGATATTTACTTTACGTCTTATGATTTTCAATTTTACGAATTATTTAGGTGTTAATAAATAAATGTATACGTGTTTCTACTGCTTTATTAATAAAATTTAAGCATTAACATTTATATTAAATATTGTTTAAAGTGATTACCTTGAGGACTAAGACAGGCTCGACATCTTCCACAGCAGTAGTCGCCTAACTGTACTGGATTTGTGTAATTCATTCATGATTTTAATTATTATTCTTCATCAAAATTAAGTCTAATGATTGATGTTGCATAGACTTTTAGTGTACTTTCACCCCAAACAAAAAAAATACAGTAGTGTCAGACCTGGGGAGCGTAACACTAACACATCCAATGCCGTTCGGCCACTTTGAACAACATTTATTATGAATGTTAATGTTCACATTTCATTAATAAAGTAATTGGGACGCATATCAATTTATTTATTAAAGCCTTAATAATTCATAACATTAAAAATCTTTAGATGTAAATATCACCTTAACAAATAGTTAACGAATATACCTTCATAGAGATTTTTTTTTATGGTTTTGAGATCCTTGATTCATATATTCAAGTAGTTCACTTAACCCTGAAACACGCTGTAAAGTTTGAAAGAACTTTGTCTTGTCTATTCTCATTGTTTTTTGTACTTAATAGATAGTTAAGAGTAAAGTGTCCTAACTGAAAATATAAATGAAGAACCTCGAAAAGAGATAAACAACAATCCATCTGTTAACGCTTTTGTTAATGGTATAATCGTTATTTTTCACTGTTTTAAAATTATCTTTGTTTAATATTTAGAGAAAATTTTAATAAGCAAATAAGGTATTTTATAAATATTTTAATTTTAAAAAATGAATAAACTGAATTGGTCTCTATCAAAGACCCTTCCGATTAAATTAATTGTCCATTAGCGGTGAGATCTCAATTAATGAATTTTATCTACTTCATGTTTTTCTGATTGAATTTAGATGAGGATTTCTACTCCAGTTTAAAAACTAAATTTATATTTATAATTTACTATAAATATAAATTTAGTTTTTACTCCAGTTTAAAAACTAAATTTACCTTATAAGTATTCATTGGAAATCAATTAAATTATCATTTAATTCCATTATTAACCTATCGATTACCTCCTTAACCTATCGATTATATACTATATAGTATATACGTTTTAGTCCGTATTTAAACAGGCAAATAAAGGATGTGGCAAAAACTGCTTTCTTCACCAATTTCCTTCATTGTTTAAGGGGAGGGAGGGTTCTAAATAGTTTCCATTTAAATACTACTGCATTATATTTTCTATAAATGATTTTGTTATTATTTAAGCAGTTCAATTCTATTATATTTTTAAATAGGGTTATATTTTCATTTACTTTTATCATGGTTGTATTTTGTTGTACTTTATTTCATTTTATCATCATTATATTTTAATTTTGTGAGTACTATTGTTATCATTTACATTTTTTTTTTTTACTTTCTTTCGTTCTTCTAAATGTATTATATGAATCATTACTTTAAAAAATAATACTTACAGCCCTTAATCATGGTAGAGTGTATTATTTTTAATGATTAAAAAAAAAAAATGAAAAAGATATATAGTATATATACGGTAATTTATTTTCGTTTTAACCAGTAAAAATAATACACTATACCATAATTAAGGCCTGTAAGTATTATTTTTCTAAGTAATAATTCGTACAATAAATACAGAAGAAAAAAAGAAGAACGAAAGAAAGTAAAAAAAATGTAAATTATAGCAATGGTACTAACAAAATAAAAAAATAATGATAATATAATGAAATAAAGTACAACAAAATACAACCATGTTAAGTGTAAAAAAAAATATAACCTGTTTAAGAAATATAATGAAATTAAACTGATCAAATAATTACAAAACAATTTATAGAATATACAATGCAGTTATATTTTATTTGGAACCCTCCCTCCCCATAAACAAATGAAGGAAATTGGTGAGGAAAGCAGTTTTTACCACATCTTTGATTTTTCTGTTTAAATATGGACTACAACGTAAGACTTTAAAAGTCATTAAATTAAAACAATATGATTAATTTTAATTTCATTAACTATTTATCATACTAAGAACGAAATTATTTCTTCATTATGGCCGTTACATTTTTGTAAATTAATCGAGCAGGCTATACCAAAATAACTATCTAAAATTAAATTTACAGTTTTTATAATGAAATAATTTCTTGTTCATAGATCATGTTAAATAAAATCATTCATAATTTTTATTTTTAAACCTCTCTCCCCTTAAAAAAATTGAATGAAAAGCAAGTTTTTGCCACATCTTGATTTGCCTATTTAATTGACGATTACAATTTAAGAAAAAGTCTTTAAATTGCAACAATTTGATTAATTGAAATTTCAGAAACTATTTACCATACTAAGAACAAATTAAAAACGAAATTATTTCTTAATTATGGCCGTTAGATTTTTTAGATTTTACAATCTGACAATTAACATATAATATAACATACAATTACAATAATGAAATAATTTTTATAAATATATCGTGTTAAATAAAATAATTCATCCAATTTTTTTTAATTGCCTTAGGTTAGTTATTCCACGGACAAGAATGGAAGTCTCACACACCAAGTCTCACAAAGTAGTGTATGTGTGTGTATACCCTAGCTCAAAATCGAACAAAACAGAAATTACTTATTTAAGGCTGGCTTATCCGTAGGATGTTACAGTATCTTTTTCTCTAAAATCAAATTATTGAATGTTCTACGTTAAATAACCGAAATTCACAAATAATGTTTTGTATCAGCTATGTCACATCCTCTTTTTTAATTGTTATACTGGGCTGTAATTCCGAATGTTTAAGGAATATAATTTTTTTAAGCCTCTAAAGTACTTAACTTCAATTTCGTTTATTATCTATATTATATAAAAAAAGGTTTTAGTGATCACCGTGTAATATTTTATTTTACGTATAAGTTGTAATAATAAATAATGGGTCGTAAATAATTGAATTTAACAGATGAAGAAAAATAACAAGTGAAAAAAGTAACCTGCATCATATTAACCTGACTTTAACCGGAGTTAATAATTTGTAAAATGGGGGTTGGTCCGCCGTTGGTGGACAGGGGGACCCCTCTCCTAGTTAATGTATAATTTTATTTTGCATTACTAAAAGTAATAACAAATGTATGAATAAGAACTATGAAAGAATTCGATAATTAATTAAAGAAGAAATTCCAGTTTATAGATAGGAAAATCGGAGATAGCCGAGCAAGCCCAATCTCTCTTATTCTGTATTTTATTCATCATGGCTTTTAACGTTGGCACTAATAAATAAGTTTTTAAACCATGTTATCCTCATAAT
>NW_027106189.1:176078-176738 GCF_000696795.3 Halyomorpha halys | reverse complement strand
ATCGAACAAAACAGAAATTACTTATTTAAGGCTGGCTTATCCGTAGGATGTTACAGTATCTTTTTCTCTAAAATCAAATTATTGAATGTTCTACGATAAATAACCGAAATTCACAAATAATTAACCAGTATATTTAAAAAAAAAAAAAATCGTATTTTGTATTACTTTAAAATTTACATACGATGAGCACAGTAGATTTCAACACATTATACCATTCGGTATTCAAAGATTTGAACATAATCCGCTGTTTTGGTAAAAACTTTTTATTTATCAGGAAAAAGAAACTCACAAATTGAGTCCAGTTTAGCTCAAACGAGCGCTGCAGCTAAGACTTCATGAAGCCCTTATATTGAAAACTCCTCGGCACGAATAACTTCGGAACTTATTCCAAGAAAAAACCCCTAACACCACTGTAGACGCGGAATTCCTAAAAACTTTCAGCAAGAAAATTATGAGGGAAGAAAAGTTTCGTTCAGGATTTTATTAAATTTGGCGTTGGTTCTCTCTTAAAACGTTTTATTTAAAAATATATTCAAGTTATAAACTTTTAAATTGTAGCAATAATCTTAACAACATTAAATATACCTGTTATTTACCTTATTTTCCAGACACACGTGAATATAAGTTTCAATTTTATTTATAGTTGCTTTAAATTCTCTA
>NW_027106189.1:156383-168838 GCF_000696795.3 Halyomorpha halys | reverse complement strand
TACACACACACACTGGCATCCATATTCAACAATTAACTCATCATTATAAAAATGAGTTGTTTGAATGTTAAAAATTGGTCAAATGTTTCCAAAAAAACTAGAAATATCGGTAAAATAGGGAATTCCTTCAGAAAACTTTTGAGAGAAAATATAAATTTTCATGATTTAGGTAAGTTTCCTTTAATCAATTTCATTTCGTATAGGAACGTAACACAATTTAATGCCTCTATGATTAATTACTTCATGTGACACCTGTTTAATCCTAAGCCTTGTATAAAGTATCATAAAAAAATAATAACTAATCATAAATTAATTAATAATATATAATGATAGAAGGATTGATTAATTTGTTTTGTTCAAATTTATAATCTTTTGTGTTACATATGAATATGTATATTCTTCATATAATTATGTTGAAAATTTTCACTTCGATTTTACGAAAATTTTGGTTTTGAGGAAACACTTTTTTTATTTCTTGCATGAACACAAAGCTTCCCACTTTTGATTGTAGGAGGACAAAAAAAGATAAATATTATGTTTTATCTATTGTGAAAGCTATTTGACTACTGTTTTTTTAATGATAATATGTCTTATAATAATAAATCTTGAATACAATTAATTTTTTTATATCACGAGAACAAATACTTCTCAATAGAAATAAAATTATAAAACTGTGAATTGCTAAAAATAATTTTTAAAGTTTTATATCAGTATCAGAAAAGTATGATAACACTTATTGATTCGTACAAACCTTTTACTCTACAATGTTATCTGGAATAACTTTAGCATTAGTAACGAACCACCAGAACATTTAAAGAATTCCTTATTCTCGTCCGACATGCTCTCGTTATTCTACGATTGTAATTAATAATGTATTGAAAATTAATTTATGGATAAAAATTAATTGTTGGAGTGAACATAGTTTATTGGTGTGAAATGTGGGTTAGTTAAATCTTAATAGAGCAGTGTAAATAAGAACTTAACGTCCGTAGTATTAAAAACTGATTTAAACCTTTTATAATACTTATCTCGGTAGGATCAGCGTTGTCAAAAATAAAGACTTCGCTTTATAATATGACATTCTTTTTTCATGATCCCCTTCCTAGTCATTTACCATGACATGTGAGGGTTTATATACTGGGTACCACCCTATTCTAACCGTGGTGGGGGTCAAGTTTTCATTTTATATGGACCACCACAAAAATAAAAGTCGACTCCCCTAGCCGTATTCGAACCGACGCCACTGCAGTTCCGAGTTTGCAAAGACCTACGCCTCAACTCCCTCAGCTATAATGCTTAATACATATGCCTATAGATATTCTTGTTTCTTTATTTTCTAATACACCATACTTTTTTTTCTTTCAAATCCATCAATAATCTTGTAACTCTATATTTTATAAAAGCACAATTTTAATAAATTTTAGAATTATTACTAAATTTATATAACCAAAAGGTCAGTGGATGAATTATTAAATTGTTTTGATAACAGCCATAATGAATAAAAGGAAAAATAGAATAAGAGAGATTGGGTATGGTCGGTATTATCGGATTTTTCAGTCTATAAACTGGAATTTCTTCATTCTCCTTTAATTAACTATTGAATTCTTTCATAGTTCTTATTTATACAGAGTGTTTCAGTGTTAAGTGGCCATTTAGTGCACCATTTAGAATCCTTTTAGGTAGCCTGCAGGGCTCCATCCTTTTTACATGTATATATATTTCATATAACCTAAATAATTCAAATGAAAATGTCTTCTAAACAAAGCGTTTGCGGACATGCCTTTAGAGGATTTTTTTTTCTTGTTTTGAGGTCCTTAATTCATATTTGCAGTTTGGCCATTTAACCCTGAAACATCCTGTATATTTTTGATCATTTTTAACAATGAATAATAAAATTAAAGATTAACTGGGGGGTACCCCCTTTCTGCCTGACAGCGGACCAATCCCCATTTTACAAATTATAATATTATCAAAACAATTGAATAATTCTTGTTATTATTGTTTTTTATTCTTTAAATATACAATTTTAGTATTGCTGCAGAAGAACCAACTACACAAAGAATTCTTGTACTCTTCTTCGTAATGAAAAAAAACTAAATAAAGTTACAAATTATGGATAAGATGGATTGCGACTGAAAGAGGAACACTTTGTAGGGCATCATCAGGGACTAAAAATAGGCCAAAAAAATCATATAATAAAGAAAAACAACTATAAAGTTACTAAATTAAAACATTTCAGTAAAATTTTAAAATTTGCTAATGAAACTGTGAGCATTCATCACAAATAATAAGTATTCTATAAATTTATATCTTTGAAAATATAATCGACTCTAATATCAAATAAAACTGGAGCACAAGGTGATGGTATTTTTATTGTGGAAAGGGTTACATCATTCGTCTGGCGAAAAGGTTAAACATTTGACTTGGAAAGTGTTGCATTTGACTTGGAATAGTCTCTATTTGACTTGAAAGGGTATATATCGTTTATGATTTTAGAAGGCTATGGTATAAAGCTATATTATTTTTATGTTATTATAACCAAAAAAATGTTTTAATATAAAATGAATGAAAAAATACAAAATTATATCATGCTGAAAATTATTGTTGAAAATACATGAAACTTTTTGATACTTTGAGTTTAGTGCACGCCTTTTATAATATTAAACTTTTTTTTCATAAAAATTGTCATTTTTTCATTTATTTTGTATTTAAATTTTTTGGGTATAATCAAATTTAAAAAAATGCAATTTTTATGAAAAACATGTTTATTATTATGAAAGGCGTGCACTAAACAGTATCAACAAAGTTTCTGGTATTTTCAGCAATGAGAGAAAAATTATTACTGAAAATGCCAGAAACTTTTTTGATACCGTTTAGTGCACGCCTTTCATAATAATACACTTTTTTCATAAAAAATTTAATTTTTTAACTTATTTTATATTTTAAATGTTTTTGGTTATAATATAATTTTAAAAAATGAAATTTTTATGAAAAACAAGTTTATTATTTCATTATTAACATTCACAATTTTGATCCAAATTACTCTCTACTTTTATTTTCATAAACTCTCCAACGTTTCGGCCCTCGGGCCATTTTCAAGGAGACAACCTATAAATTTGTTTGTTTTTGTATTAATTACATAAGTTCCTTAACTACATACTGATATCTTTGGCTATACCTTAAATATTGATGTCTTGTTTTTTAAATTTCTTATCTGCAGGCTAATTTCCCATGTCACATCTTTAAAATAAATATTAAAATAACAACTTCAAAAATTGTTTTTAAATTGATTACTTACGTATCTTTTTATATCTCAAATTTAAAAACTTTTTTACACCAATTATCTTCTCTTTTTCACTTAAAACCATCATTTATAACATAGCCTACCTTCAACAGGTTAGGACTCTGTTATCACCTTATCATTTAAAATAATTTTTTTACATTTAATAAAATTTAATTAACATTCAATTTATTTGCCTATAACTTAACATTTCTTAAATCCATAATTACTATATTCTTATTATATATGTATTTTTTAACATAAATATACCCCCTCTCTATTTCATTTTTTCACATATTTACTCACCTTAACATGATTTTATATGTGTATATATATAGAGAACTTTTGAAAATAAAAATTAAGAGTAATTTGGATCAAAATTGTATGTTTTAATAATGAAATAAACCACTCTCAAACAATCATTATTGTGTATGTCAAAAGCGTGCGCTAAACGGTACCAAAAATGTTTCTTATATTTTCAGCAATAAATTTAATCTCATTGCCTATATATTAAGTAATTTTATTATTAGAAGTCAATTTGTCTAAAATAAAAAGCGAAATTTACAGATAGAATTAACTTGCTTAAATATTTATTTAGTTATTGAGCTAACAATTCAATAAAAAAACACAAAATATTAATTCCTTTTCTAGAGTGAATCAGAATATTGCCTAGATGAACTTGTGTTGCTTTTGAGGTTTACTTTAACCTTCCTAAACACTCTGTGTATAAAATTGAAGTATAAATACATATAAAGCTATCATTCATTTTGTTTTCTGAATTTTTTTTTACTTGTTTTTATTAAATGAAAAATATTTTTTCTGAGGTATCTCTTCAGAGTATTTTATTCGGTGACTTACAAGACTAATATCCTCTTTTTCTTTTCTTTTCTCTTTTTTTTTTTTTACTCTGAAGCCTATTTATGAATTGTGTGTTATAGTATTTGTAGTTTAAAATGTATTGTAAAAATCAAGCTATTTCTGTTCGCATCTGTAGGTGTCAGGAATATTTCTCTCTCTTGAGTCTATACAAGCCCCTACTTTTTATACAATGTGATGATATGAAGATAAGAGCTTGGCTGGTTGCAGGAAAGAATCTAGGTCAGACTGCTCAACTAAAGAAACAAAATATTTTTTCTTAGAATTATAGTATCAATTATTAAAAATAATGTAGACGAAACTTTATGTTTTTGGTTTTTGGTGACAAGGACACGGGAAGATATTTTCTTCTATATAAATAATTATTATTCTCAACTGATCTTCAACCTGGTTATTGGTTACATCGTCATCTTGATATCTTAAGAATGAGACATGATAAGTTAAGATAGTTTCAAACTTATTACATAATAACTTTTTACTATTAATGAGAAGTAGTGGAATCATGGAAAAATCCGAGTCCGAATTGAACAGAAATTCATGATTTAAGGTCCTCCGAGTCCAAAAAAAACACTGCATGACTCAGAAACTAAAAGTTGAAAAAAGACCTGAAGTGCCAACTTCAAACTTTATGTATAAAAACATGTAAACTTAGATATCTACATGTGTCATAGATTATACACTGTTTTAGCATTTTCTTCAATATGGCTCTAACGTTTTTGATCAAACTCGTAATATCAATGTCCAATCAAGTGGTTTTTCATATCAGCTAGGTCTTATCCTCATTGAAATATTGTAACAGGTCTTAAATACAAAATTTTCAAAACACCTCCGTCTAAAGTAGCTTCAACTTTTGTTTATTCGAAATAACTACCATAATAAATAACTACTAAAATAATTTACCAATAAAAATAACTACTAAAAATAATAAATAAAATAAATAACTACTATAATAAATTACCAATCTCTCATAGCTGTTGTAAACGATGGATAAGTATAAAATACGAAATAATAAAAAAATATAATTAACTAAAGGAGAAAAAAGATTTTCCGTGTTTTAACTTTAAACCCAACTTTTTTACTACTGTCATAACAACAATAGAAACACAAAAAAATTTAATAGCCTTTTTGTCTGACCAATAAATATAAATTTATTAGGTCGAAGCATTATCATCATGAATAATAAAGAAGCTGTCAAGTTTGAAACGAGGTATCTTTTTACTAAAAGTAGAGTGGTAAGTGAATGTTATATGATGCGCGTACAGCATTACATTTTTACAGTCACTAGGCTGTATTATTTATAAATGCAATATCATCGCATTTTTTTAAACCATTTATACACCAACCGCCTGGTATTATATTTTATGTCCAGAAAGAGTCCTATCGGGATGCGGCCTATACACCTACTCAGTCTTGATGACGTAAGTGGTGGTTTCATTTTACGACCCTATTTCATCCCTTCAATTGATGATCGATCAATTCCATCTAGTTTTTCTTTGGGGGTTTAGGGTCAGGAAACCTTTAAGTATTTTCCAGTGATGTGTGGAGAGCAATAAAAATCTATTTTAGTACTGGAAAATGTTTTGAAGATGTTAGATATTATAAAAACTGTAAAATGGCATTTTATAATTCATGAATTAGTAGCGTCAGATAATTTCTTCAAAACATAATGTTGAACGAATTTATTGCAAGAATGAGTTATTGAAACTACACGCCATTTTGATTGTAAATGAGAATTTATCGAAAATTACTTATATGATTTAGAAGCATTATCTTTAAAAGTTTTTATTTATTTTTTAAAAATAACAACGTAAAATCATTCATAATATTTTACTTAAATAAAATGTAAGAATGAATATTTTTCAGGTCTGATATTTTAATTAAATTTGTAATTTTAGCACCTCCTTTTCTTCTCCACTAAAGAATTTTAATGGAAAAATTTCATTTATTTTTTCACCAGGGATTAATATTTTTAGACGGAATAGGTCATTTTAAATCACCCATAATATTTAAAATAAATTCTATCTTTTGTGTATTCCTTGAATTTATCACAGTTTTTCAGTTGAATGAAAGTTATACAGGTACTAAATTAACATATGTAAAATAGATTTATAACAAACACAAGATATACAATCGTCTACAGCCATATAGTATCGTCTAAAGCCGGGAAGAAAAAAAAAGCAGTTATCTCACCCTAATTTTTAATTATTTTAATGAAAAATATAATTATACATATTTTTCATTAAAGTATGAACTAGTCAAAATTGATGAGTCTGCCAAGTATAGATAGGTGGAATAAAAAATGGCGGCTGTTTCAAAACCTTAAAAAAACATTAATTTTTCATTCGGAACTCTATATCTTTAAAACTACCAACAAAACTAGAAAATCTAAAAGAACATTATTTAAAGACGAGTAAATTTGCTGAAATATTAGCCCTAATAGAGCTATTTACGTCAAATAGTTCTCGAGATATAGCTTTTTAAAAAGCAAAATTTCATAAAAATGTACTGAAATATCGGTAGTTAGTTAATTTATTTTAAGAAATCTATATCTCAGGAACTATGTAACGTACAAATGTCTATTAACACTCAATTAATAAAGCTAGTTTAATGGACTATAAAGAAATGTAACACCTTTACCTTCTTAGGAATAGTAGCTTTCATGATATTTGCTAAAATAAATTGATTTATAGTTATAATAAGTTTGATTTATGAAAAATTTTATTTCAGAAACCATTGGACGTACAGATGTCGGCCAGCGCTCATATTAAAGCTAGTTAAATTTACTGTAAAATAGTTAATAATGTTTATCTTTGTAGGAGCAGTAGTTTTTATGATATTTGACAAAATCAAGATATTTGACAAAAGTCGGCCAGCGCTCAGATTAAAGCTAGTTAAATTTACTGTAAAATAGTTAATAATGTTTATCTTTGTAGGAGCAGTAGTTTTTATGATATTTGACAAAATAAACTCACAAAATGTTAATTTCTAGTTGTTCGTATAAAATATTAGATTTTTGTAAAAAATGTATCTGTAGATCAATAAGAAGTACATATGTTTGCCAACACTCAAACAAAGGAAATGCAACTTATTATAAAGTAGTTTATGACACTTATCTTCGTAGGGGTAGTAGTTTTTATGGTATTCACATACGAATATAAATTTGGCAAATGAAAATTTGTCCGAACAACTATAAATCAACTACTTTATAGCTCATTAAACTAGCTTTAATTTGTGTGCTAATAAACATCTGTACGTCAAATGGTTTTTAAAGTATAGATTTTTCAAAACAAATTCACTAACTACTGATCTTTCAGTACTTCCCATTATTTTTATGAAATATTGCTTTTTAAATAAATAATCTCGAGAACTATTTAACATAAATAACTCTATTAGGGCTCATATTTTAGAACATTTTCTCTTCTTTAAATGACGTTGCCTTAGATTTTCTAGTGTTGTTCCTACCTTTTAATAAATAGAGCTCCGAATGATAAATTAATTTTTTTTATCGGTTTGAAACAGTCGCCATTTTTTATTCCCCCTACCTATACTTGGCAGACTCATCAATTTTGACTAGTAATTATACATAGTTATCATTAAAGTAATAAAAAATTGGGGTGAGATTGCCTTTTTTCTCCTCTTGAGCTCTAACATCTAATATTTGTACCTCTTATAAAATCGATTTATATTAAAAGTTAAAATTTAACTTAATATAAAATAAATCAAAATTTTGTTTTTATTGTTACAAACCAGTTATAGTATATAATTCAGCAGCTTCCACTTTAATTATCCTTTGTTATCGTTTTTATTTTTCTCTTCATATTGAATTCTTAGTGTTAACAATCTAGAGTAATCTTTCGGGTTCAGTATCAATAGCCGCTTTAGTTTCGATAAAAACGATCTTCATATAAATATTAAGTATTCAAGATTTATTTTTTAGTTGCTAAATTCGGTCCTATGCCTACTGATCATAAACGATCTTGACTTTGGTTTCATGGTCTCTTTCTTTTCTTTCTCGTTTTTCTGCATCTTATCTACACCACTGATTTTCAGTGATCTAATATGCTATTCGCTGCCTAGGTTTTGATGTGGCTTACTTGTTGGAGATATGGTGTCGGTACATATTCTGATTAGGTACAGGGAAAGCAAATAATAAAAAGAACTTAAAAGATATATATACTATAATATCATTTTTTATTATATTTTCGCTGGGTCATATCAGTGGTTCTTAAGTTCTCCTTCCCACCCACATACCTTTTGATTTTATTTTAGGATGGATAGGCTAATTGTTTTACGGATTCTCATAGAAAATCAGATTTTAAGACGAATTCGTATCGGGTATTTCGAACCTAAGCGGCTTGAATTGCAGAGCACAAAAAAAGAAAAGAAAAACCAAACAACAGTTTTTGAATATTTGTGTGCTAATGATGTAGAAAATCGAGCACATCTAAAGAACTAAATCATTTCAGAATGCAATTTTCCGTGAGGTTCCACGATTGTATTTGGACATCTATTTATTGACGCCTTTTCATCAGGAACAATTTTAGTTTCCACGGCCTACAGATGAAACTAAAATTATGATGTTGGATTCTTACGAGAAATTGAATTACCCTAAACAAGAGGAGTTTATTTAAGAATAATACATAACTCTATGTGAAACCGTGGGATATATTTATGCAATGTAAATTATATACTTAGACATGATTATTGATTGCTATTATACATTATGGAATATAATAAGAACAAAAAAAAAATTAAAAAATAAGATTAAAAGAATAAAATAAAATAAATAGATAGCCTACTTTTAAACATTTAAGTAAAGTATATGTTTGAGTTCATGAATAATTGTGTATTATAATAATAATCAAAGAAAAATACAAATCATAAAAATACTCTTAAACAAAATACACCATAAACTATTTTATACTGTAAAATATTGCTCATATATAAAATAGGAGAGGAAAAAAACACAAAAGAAAATATGAATTTCCATAGTAAGAAAATATGCATCATTAAGTAAGTGGTTCTACTAAATTAATCGGTGAATGCATTTATAATATCAGGTACTAAGTACATGAATAAATATATTGATTAAAAAATGCATGAGAAGTTATACACATTTAACTTTAAAAACACGTTTAACTAGAATAAATAAATTGATACAATTTTACATAAAGTTGGAAAATCAATTGATGAAAACAATAACTAAGAATACATAGATAATGTGCAACAGCAAATAAGTAAGGAAAATGCTTAGGTTTTCACACCTCACCAAAAAAAAGATACTACGGTTTCTCTTTGAGTTTGTAAGATTTCCATGTAGATCGATCTTAGAAATGAAGTAAATAAATTCTTTTTTGTATTTTTTTAAGATTTTAGATTGTAAAGGTGATCTGTCAATACATCGCACATGTTTTCCTTAAATAAACTTGTTAGTTGTTGAGAGAGAGAGAGGGGGGAGAGAGAGAGAGAGAGAGAGAGAGAGAGAGAGAGAGAGAGAGAGAGAGAGAGAGAGAGAGATTCTATGTATTTACGTTCAAACGTTCATGTAAAAACTTTCTTCATTTTACAAAGTTCTACAATGATTGGGTTTTCATTATTAACCCAGCGACCAAGCCTGAAAGCCTCTTCATTCTTTTAATATTCCTTTATAAACCTTAACCGTATCCTTTGTTGGCTATATTCCTAAATAATAGATTTCTCTCCCTTAGTGCAATTCCGTACATTGAAATTCTTTCATCAGTTTCATCTGCCATTGTTATGATTGTACTTTCATTTTAAACGTTAATTTTACTGATTCAATGCGATTATGGCCAATATACGTTTCAATACCTGTATTATCCTCGAATTCTTTCCGATTATCGCTCAAATTATGAATCAATAAACATAATTCTTTATTATGGGACACTTGGTCCCCCAAGAATAACAATTAGGAACAATTTTAGCAGCTTTTTTTCTGGCTACATTAAATTTTGAACATAATTAAATGGATTCATCACAATATTTAAATAAATTAAAATATGAACACAAATACATATTTATCTATGCTTATAATGTTTTCTATTATTTACAAGTTCGCGGAAGTTTGATAGTCGAGGATATGGATTAGAAGTTGGTGTTTGAATGAATGGAAGGAGGAAGCTTTACGGATGGATATGGGTAAGGAGTTCCAAAATGAGGTAGCTCGAACTGCAAAGGATTTGTCAAAGGAGGCAGTTCCGTAGGTAGGGATCTAGAGATCGATAGGTTGGGATCTTGAGTGTAATAGGTAAATGGATAAACGTAGGGTGAAGAGTTCAATGATACAGGAAGGTTTTTTTGGTTATTAGGGTTTTGGAATATAAATGTGCCAAGGAGGTATTGTCTTCGGATACTGAGATAGAGCCAGCTTTTGTCGGAATAGTAATGCGCGTTATGGGAACGCCTAGGAATACCGAAAATGAATCTTATAAAGGAGTTCATAAGTCTTTTTAGTCTCTTTTCTTGTTCAATGGGTAGTCCTCCATACACTATCCATCCGTAGATGAAATGGAGAATAAGGTAGGATACTATAAGATGACGTGTAGTTCGAGGAAATGAATCACGGGATGTGAGGAGCAGTTTAATGTTTGAGATGGTTTTTTCGAGTTACTTGGGAAATATGGCTATTCGATTAGCTACGCGTGTGTATTCGTCATAGTGGTGCAATAAATTTATAACATATTTGTATTTTGTTTTTTTGTGGCAAATTCTGTCGTTTTAAACAGTCTGCTGTAATTTTAGCGTCAACTTGGACCGTGCTGATTCAATAGAAGTGCCCTAGCAGTTAATGTATACACTTCACTTTGCAGTAGTTAGTCTCCAGTTATGTCCAGAATGAATTTATAAACTTGTCTGCCTTTCGTCGTTGTATCCAATATTATTTTCTATTGTTCCACGATGGCAGGAATTATATTATTTTCTTATTTTCTACTGACATGTTATTTTAATTTAGAAATAATGGCTGCTATTTTGCAATCTTTTCAAATCTTTTCTTAACCCAACTTAAATTTTTCATTAGGTCAGTATTAAATACAATCAAAATTTTATTCATAATTTCAAATGTTAATTAAATGACGGTTTCAACAGTTTGTGAATTTCAAATTTCTATATCTCCTTATTAATAGTTTTTTTTTTTAATTTAATAATATTTAAAAGTGTATTTGCACAAAAATATAGTCAGAAAATTTGATTTAAGATCATTTCATAGCTTTGGGCTTATACCTACTTCAATAATCCTAAATTTTCATGAAATGTGCTTCTGTACAGGATTGCTTAATAATACAAGGTCCTTATAAATAGGGAAACACAGACAGACATCAGCATGATATTTAATTCAGGGAGACCTTAGGCTTTGAAAAATTAAAATTAAATAAGTTACTTGATTCCAAACAATATGTAAAACATTGCAAAAATGTCAACTAACCATACGACTATAATACAAATTATAATTATATTAGCTTCATCGCAAAAATTCCACGTATTAATAATTTTCTTTTGCTAGTTTATATAAAAAAATACTATAATTTCTCTACTATTTTTATTACTTTTGACCCCGCCTTTATCATCGCTTGTGCATTCGCACGCGCCGCTGCCTACGGAGTCCCCGCCTGTGGAGGAATCTCTTGAGTCAGAGCCGCGAGGGCTACAGGAGCTACAGCAACATCAGGATTATTCAGAGGGATATTTAGAACCACCGTTCTCACTGAATTGGTAGCTATATCATATTGTAAAAAAAAAAAAAACATTCAAAGAGTTCCCGGGTTTCGGTACCACTTATGTAGTGAGTAGTAGTAGTGGTAGTCGGGAAAAAAATTAAGAAAAGGAAAAGACCAACGACTCACAGAAATATTGAAATTATACTCCTTTATTCTTGCTCCGGTTTGTTTATATAGAGAATATAGTATTATTATAGTATGAAGGCAGAAAATACGCTGCTATAACATAACTTATATATATATTCATTCTATAGGCTAACTCTATTTGTATAAGAGTTACCCCAAAAATCAAATATATATATATATATATAACTTATGATTAGACTGAATGGTTATCTTAAAATAAATGGGGGATCGGGCAGAATGACTAGGCAAGGATACTTCAACAACTAAACTTTATTATCACATACATCTCATATATATAGCATTTGGTTTGTTGTTAAATTTAGGGATAAGTAATCCTACTAGGACAGAGTTCTTGTTTATTGTCCTGAGGATATACACAACTAACTCCCTCCCTCCAGTTCCTTCACATGGAGGAACTATAGAAAAGAAAAGAAATAAAC
>NW_027106189.1:152856-155870 GCF_000696795.3 Halyomorpha halys | reverse complement strand
ACGTGCAGTTTCCTTTCTTTTCAGTCTTGTTTGAGGATTCCATGTAAGTCGTTTGTCCAGATGTAGTCCAAGGTAGCGGATCTATTTCGGCACCATTCTTCGAAGGCTGTGATATGGGTTTAGAGAGAGTTTAGGATGCAATCAAATGGTTATTATTAACTGCGAGCAGACATGAGTCATCGGCATAGGATAGTGTTAGGATTTGTACGGAAGTCAGCTGTATAGACAGTGTAAAGTATGGGACCGAGGATACTACCTTGAGGAACACCAGCAGATTGAGAATAGAGGGATGAATAGGAACCATTGTGGTTTACTTGGAATAATCTATCAGTGAGAAAGGAACGGATGATAAGAAATTATGTAGGAGGTAGGAATTTACGGAATTTGGAAAGGAATCCCGGGTAAAGGATTCGATCAAAAGACTCCCGCTTAGTAAATCCTCAAAATTTAGCACAAATGTTTAAGAATCTCAGGAAAAACGAAGTATGTGTAGGAATTTTTGTTTAATTCTAGTCCAAGATGTCGATAGTTTTAATGGCTCACTCTCATCGAAATTCTTTTTTCCCA
The DNA here is from genome assembly GCF_000696795.3 of Halyomorpha halys. NCBI lineage: Eukaryota > Metazoa > Arthropoda > Insecta > Hemiptera > Pentatomidae > Halyomorpha > Halyomorpha halys. Next base: position 155,303 of record NW_027106189.1, on the reverse strand, counting down.
ATCAGAACCAGATCCTTCTACGATTTTCATGTTAAATTTGAATACGATTTGTGCAAAAATTTTTATACTTATAGGTATTTTTTAATAATATTTCGCCATACCGACACATGAATTCTTCCTATTTTTTTGGTAGTTTTTAGAGCGATAGATTCCAACGCAGATTTATCGTGTAGTAAGTTTAGTCTCTAATTGGCCCTATTAGAGTATATTGTCTAATAGAAAAATTCTATATTATAGTGACTATTCTCACTCGTTAATAATTAATAAACAATTTTATTTTTAAATAAACAATTTTTTAATTTCTGAATTTAACTCGTATAAATTTCAAGTCCAACTTATATCTATATATATGTATATGAAAGGGAATGGTCGAATCTTTGTTTCCCATAATCTTTTGAATTATTGAACCGATTTATGTGCAGTTTTTTTTTTGTTTTTTTTAAATGTCCCCTCTCATCATAGGAAGATTTGAAGATGGTAAAAGTCCCCGCATTCTCGAGTAGAACAAAAGTTATGAACAAAATTGAACGTTTTTGGTCTGTAGCCTCAGAAAGTATAAGCTTTTTTTCACTTATATTGTACACAAATCGATTTATCTCTTTCCGAGGAATAAGAATAACTATTACTGATTTTATTAAGGTATATTATATTTAGGAAAAATTATAAAAACATAATGTGGCTCAGGGTAAAGTAGCTCAGCAATTTTTTTTTTTTAGAAAAGAGTATTCCATATTCTTTTTTAATGTTGTATTAAACTACCAAATAACATTTTACAAAGAAATAAAAAATTTTTCACCTAAATTTATTATGATTTTTTTTTCTCTCTCGGTGACTATTGTTCATATAACCCTTCAGAACTCCTCTACATTTTATCGAATTACTACATTAATAGAACCGTTGGAAAACTGAATGTCTGCTCTGAGCATAAATATGCTAAAAACGAATGTCATCACATATATAAATATAATATAGTATACTGACAAAATATAATAAGGTGTACGTAGATGTTTAATTTAACTAAATCCAATAAAATAAATCAAACTATTAATTGTGTTCATTAAAACTTATATATCATATAAATAAATGTATTAGGAAAATCAAAATTTTTATGGATTGGTTTGGAAAAGCAATTATTTCGCGAGATCTACTGTCTACCGAAATATTGTAATATATTATCCAGAACTTAGCTAGCTAACTAACTAGCTTTTTTTGGATTAATAGCTTTTAGTGCGGCAGATTTATCATAAAGTAAGTTTAGTCGTTAGCTGGTAGCATGACTAGGCCTCACTCCTTAATAATTAATAAGCCCAACTTTAATTTATAAACCATCATTTTTTTTTACTTCTTAATTTAACTTATATAAATTAAAAATAATAAAATACAATCATAACCCAACTATCTACATCGTATAAAATGTCTTAAGAAATTCAAGATTTTTATAGTTAACATAAAATCATGGTTTTCAGTCATTGCGTAAGAATTTGTATTTTGAAATCCCAGTCAAAGTTGGCAGTCGTTTTAATGACCCTGTATCATTAAAAATCTGTTCGTTTCGGAGTTAGAACTAAATCCTTTAACGATGTTCTTCAAATTTTAAACAAATATTTCTTGAAAGTATTTAAGAAGACATATGCATGTGATTTTATTAATAAAGGTCCAAATATTTCGGGAGGTCTACTGTTCACAAGACGGCCTGTAATAGATTATTCAGAACTTATTTGAGTCCAAACTAACCAATGAATTCCTTCTAGTTTTGTTTTTTAGATTAATAGCTTTTTCTGCGACAGGCACTGACACAGATTTATCATGAAGTAATTTTGGTCTCAAACTGCCCCCATAACTAGATGTTACTCGTTTATAATTACTTAACCCAACTTTTATTTTTTATAATTATCATTTAATTTTTACTTCTGAATTTAACTAATATAAATTTCAAATAAAACTATGATATACTTGATATAAATAAATTTTTTAGGAAAATCCAAAAATTTTATGAAGTTGACATATGGTTTCCCATACTTAATAAAATAAAATGTAACATATTAGTATATACAATTTCTGGCGCTTTTTAAACATTGCACGATTAAACTATCTCATTATTAAAGTCCCCTCTTCCCGTTTTAAGCAAGTATTTCAAAAGTGATATAGGACCGTCGCTACCTGGGGGTCTTAGCGAGGCGGATTCGGCGGGAAAGGATGGCCTTTTTTGGGTTATGATTTCCTCTTGTGAGATTGTGACATGTCTTACATCAACCTACCTACTCGCTATAATTATATAAGAAGTCAGATAAGTAAGGCTACCACTATTATACTATATTATGATAATTAGGCATGTGTCACGTTTGAAATAGTTATAGTATAATATGGGTTTTTTTTTTAAGCCCGATAGAACTTGAAATTGTAAAAAATAACACAAAAAATTAAATTGTAATCAAAATTTTTTTTAT
>NW_027106189.1:146058-152511 GCF_000696795.3 Halyomorpha halys | reverse complement strand
GTATTGATCTTTCGAATAAAAAAAAAATTTTGATTACAATTTAATTTTTTGTGTTATTTTTTACAATTTCAAGTTCTATCGGGCTTAAAAAAACACCCTATATAAAGGAAAAAAATTGAAAATTCAGTCTATAATGGAATTGCTGTGCAGTAGATTTCTTCTTACTTGACTCCTTCATTTCCTGAAAGTTTTCGGCTAAGTACAAAAGGCAATGGGTAGAGACTTAAATTCGCTATTAAAAAGTTTCTTATGTCTACTTCTCTGTGTGAAGTACTAAAACATGTAACGTAAAAATTTTCAAAAAAAATATAGACCGAAAAATATGAATAAATTAAGTTGGATCATTAGTTCGTTCTTGAGTGGACAATGTAGGTAATTGATATGATTGTGGGCGCAGGTGGACTGTAAAGTATCTTAAGCCCCGGGATCTTGCTAAGGCCTAAAATGCTGGGAAAAGGTCATTCTAGTTACCTGCGAAGCATTTAGAGAGGCAAAAATATTGTAGTTATAAACGGAGGTAGTAACGGAAAATTATGTATTTAATACATTAAATTTATACGTTAGAAATTGTATATATTATATCTATATTTAGGTATAAAGTTATATATATAGGTGTATGTATATACATTACACAGTATTTAGCGAATAATAGGGAAAACAGGTTCAATGGACGCTTTCACGGAAACGGAATCAAAAGTGCTCTAAAAAATTTTGAAATTTTATAATGCATGGATTAATTAAAACAAAATAATCCAAAACGTATTGATTAACTACAAGCATTATCAGTATTGTGATATCGATGGCTAACTTTCACAGTAGTGCTAATATCATATCCAATAGCTTTCTGAAAAATACAATTTAAGGTTTTCTTTTTTCAGGGAAAATTCCAAATTTTCAATTAATTTTCCTAGAATACAGAAGTATTAATTATATTTTTCATAAAGCTAGTGGAAATGTACTTAGCACCACTGTGAAGTTGGCCATCGCTAAAATTATGAACTGGGAAACGCTAAAAGTGTTGAGTTTTATATCATTTAACCTGCTGGAACAGGTAGTGGTTGAATGATTCAAACATTTTATCCAGGCATTAGAATGATTAAACAAAATGCACGGTGCCAAATTATTTTTATTTAAAAAATAAACCATAAATCACAAAGTAAAATAAAAAAATAAGAACTTCGAATAGTAATTAAAAAAATAATAATTATTCAATTTGTTCTAATTAAGTAATCACTTCGAAGCACCCCTGTACCTATTCGCTTACGAAACCAACTTTGAGAACTAGAAAATTTTAAAATTCAAAGAATAAAAGTATATAGGTCAAGTTACATTAAAAAAAAATCCGCTACAGATTGCTTTTGTTAAAAGCAGAGTCTGATCTCTCAGGTAAAAGATTTCCGATCTGTCAATTCTGATAAATTACATAGTTAATCACCATTTAGACTAAACGATTTAGATATATGAATATATAGTTGACCGTATAAATTCATATATAGGAAGATGGTCAGGATTGCGGTCAAAGGAGAAACAAAAATAGTTTACAACTATTTATTTTCCGACGTTTCGTCCCACTTTGTAGGGCTTCATCAAGGCTAAAAAGATACAAAATGATACAATGATAAGAATAAAAATACAAAGATAAGAAACAATTATAAGAATAAAAATAAGTAACAATGGCAAAAGTAAACATTTTTTATAAAAATACGTAAAATATACAGTTAAAAAATACAGGAGATTTACATAAAACAAAAACAATACGGGTAAGGGGGGACAAATAGAGATTAAATAAACGTCATGAAAAAATAATAATTATACATAAATAAGTAATAATAAAGATATAAAATGAGCAAAGAACAAGTCAAGACAACCTACCTGTTCAAAGCAAACGGTAGGCAACAATGAAGCGGAAGCGTGGAGGAGTGGGGAGCTTGCTCCCCCCACCAGCCGTTCAACGGTTATATTTCAATTTAAAATACGTCCCGTATATAGGAAGTAGTGATAAAGATATGACGAAAAATGAAAAATGATAAGAGAAAGATACAGAAATATGATAATAATAATAAATATAATAATATTGTAAACTATTTTTGTTTCTCCTTTGACCGCAACCCTGATCATCTTCCTATATAAACAATTTAAATTAAACAAATAAATTTAAGTTGAAAAAATGATCTGGATACACGGAGTTGAGCATTGGGGCTCCAATAAACCTTTGAATTCCTCTAGTATACAATCCTTACAATCCAAAATACTCAATGCTCCTTACTTTGTCACGAATAAAATTATACATAAAGACCTTAATGTTCCATATGTAACCGATCTAGCCCGAACCAGATACCATCCCTTTCATTATAAACTGCCTAACCACCCAAAGCCACTAGTTTCTAACCTTTCTTCCTCTGCCATTCCTGACAATCCTCCGAGGCGCCTGAAAAGAAGATGGTCACCAGACCCGCTAATGTAAAAACGTCATTAGAGTGCTACCAATGGGTAGTTTCTCTACAGGCCTGTATCACTACATTATAAACTTTTTAATTTTTGTTTATAATAATTTATTTATTGCTATTTACAACTGTGTACATATATACACATCAAGTAAATTTGCTGTAAGGGATATTATGACATGATACAAACATGTGGAGAATCTACCCATTGATAGAACTCCAAAAACATTTCTAAAGGAGAAGATCTCGAGGCCATCTTCTTTTTAGACGCCTAGGAGGATTATTAGGTAGTGAAGGAGAAGAAACTAGAAACGAGTTGGTTTGGGTGGTTGAGAAGTTTATCATGGAAGGATTGGTATCGGTATCTGGTTCTGGCCAAATCGGCAACATATGGGACATTGAGGTCCTGATGGATGATTTGATTTGTGTCAAAGTAAGGAGTATTAAGGATTTTGGACTGTAAGGATTGGATTCGAGAGCAATTCGATGGTTTAGTGGAGCCCCATAGCTCAACTCCGTGTGTCCAGATAGACAGTCAGTCTTTTGTAATGGATTGGAAGTTTGGACCATTTGTCTAGTAAATGTTGTAATAGTCGGAATCGACGAGCAGTTTCATGTTTTTTCAGCCTTGCATGAGGATTCCATGTTAGTTGTTTGTCCAGATTTAGTCCTAAGTAACGGATCTGTTCATCAGGAATAAGGGGGGTATTATTAAAAGATACTGTGAGGCTAGACGAAGGGTAAATGTGATTTGGTGGGATTTATTGGAATTTATTTTAATCCTCCAGTTTTGGCACCATTCTTCAACAGTTGGATTAGAGGGTTTGGGATACAATGGAATGATCATTATTCACTGACAATATAGGCATGTGTTATCGGCATACGTGGTGGGAATAGTGTTAGGATGGGTTGGGATGTCAACTGTAAAAACTGTATAAAGGATAGGACCAAGGATACTACCCTGAGGTACACCAGCAGACTCATTATAAGCTAAAATCGAATTTACTGGATGTATGTACATGAATGTACAGTTGTAAATAGCCATAAATAATTTTTTCTATGTCATGCTATAGTCCAACTTTTATTTTTTAATTTTAGTTTTACTATAGACCAAAATGAAAAATATTTATATCTAAGAAAACTAGGCAGCTATAGTATTGATAAATGGTTTGCATCAGCAAATCCTTTAAACCAGAGGGTATATTGTATATAGAGCACCTCAGAGAGAACACGAACCCAAAAAAGAAAAATGTATTTACAAAAATGTGTAATTTTTTCTTGAAGAATATCTTGTAAGAAATATAAAATCATAGGGAAAGCGATATGACATGGCGGATTTCTAGGCGCAGAGCTAACTTTATGGCCGGGAAAAAAAATAGATAATTTAGATAAAGACTGTAAGAAAATAAGTGAATATTTTTCTATATATCACATCTAGGAGGGAAATATTAGTGGGTTGGAATTGTTCTTGAAAAATTAAATTCTACACCGTTTAGAGAAAATGGAGGCATGGGCATGAATGCATAACCTAGTTGTTATGGTCATTGGGTTTGCCACTGGTTGAGTGAGCCTCTATATTATTGACAGCATAAACACATCGCATTAGTGCAGTTAGTATTACTCGAGTATCTCTTCACTGAATTGGAGTGGAAGTTAAATTCGAACATTATTGAATACTACAGAATAAATTATATTATTACGCCTTATTCAATTAGGTATCATCAACATCTATAGACTATGTTTCTACAATACTAATTTATTCAGAATTAATCCATCAACGGTATGTAGGCCATTATTCACACGCAACAAAAAAGTGGGAATTTCCCGTTCTAAACATTTTGTTCACATTCCTATAGATGACAGAAAAATACGATTAAGCACGCTCTAGGTAAAATAGGTTTTTGGTAGATACCATTTATGAAAGCGGCCTTGGGGAAGAATTATTTAAATTATTGGAAATTCTTTTCAGTATATCTATTTATTTGGAGTTTTTACATATTATAAAGTTAATGCTTATTATTTGAGATAATATTAGTCCAATCTTTATATTATTTCCATCATCGCATTGACAATATAATTATTAATATCATGAACAAATGAAAGTAATTTTCTCAAAAGAATAGATCTTTTGTACATACCTTTTATCCAGCTGTAGGCATATATATTGTTATATACAAATAAAATTGTTTATTAATGAAACTTCAGTCATACAGTTCAGTTTTAATTGTGAGAACCGTAATATGCCGAGTCCGCCCAAATTTTGAGGAACAACGTGTAAGTCCGAAAGGGATATAATATTTGAAAAATAATTTCCTCATTGTCAGTTGTGGTTATAATGTTTCTGTTTTAATGAGACAACTCTCATGATGATAGAGTCAATTTTATACTAATAAGACAATGCTATTCAGGTAAAAATAAATCAATTATTATACCTAGTGAAGCACTAGGAATTTTAAGAAGGAGATTTCATTCGGTTTAATATTTTCTAAACCTATAATGTTAGGAAATGTTAGATTTTGAGATACTACTACAAACTGCGAAAATTGTAGTAAAACAAATATATAGAATTTATTTTTAAAAAATACAAAGCAGTTCTAGACGTATGTGTTACGATTAACAAAAACTTTGAAAAGAACTATTTCCTAACCTATATACTGGTACTGGTATTTGGTGGGGGGAAAAAGTCCGGCAAGTGGGCCTAGTGGTCCTTTTTACCAACCCCTGAAGGCTAACTGAGTTGCCGCCTCGTACTAATCAAGTTGGGGGTGTCAAGATTCTTCGGGACCGCCGAAAAATGTATGTTAATTGCCCCAGGTGGGAATCGAACCCACAACGATCCGAACCGAGCGCACTGGGACCTGCGCCCTCAAACCGCACCGCCGTCAAGTCCCTTCCTATACTATAAGATTCAATGATAGTAATAAGAAATATTTAGACCTAATAATTCGTAAACTTATTAGTAATTTTACCAGTTTTTATCAATGATACATGAAAAGATAGTTTTATCAGATAAAAAAAAAAAGAGACACCCTGGTAGCGTTATTAGATTTCTAACAAGCATTGGATAAGGTCTGGCATCGAGGTCTCCTATACAAACTAAAGAAAGCAGGCACTCCAGAATACCTATACAATATTCTGAGCTCATTCCTCAATGATAGAACATTTTCAGTTAGAATTAATAACAAAAATTGAACCCTTAGACAAATCAATGACGGTACTCCACAAGGTTCAGTCCTTTCTCCCATTTCGTTCAACTTTTACCTTCACGACATCGTCCAGTTATGTTCGTTTTAGCTATGTTCGCTGACGATACAACTGTGTTCTCTCAACATAATAACATAATAATAGCTAGAAACACTTTGCAAAGTCACCTTAATGATTTAGAACAATATTTCACTAAATGGATGATTAGCTTACTCTTCGACGCCCACCAGATCCACCGGATCTAATCCTCAAAGGCAAAAATGTGAAATGAAATCCTGCCAGTGAAACAGACAGTAAGATACCTGGGAATTTACCTAGATCGCCGCCTTACCTGGAATCACCATATCAACATCAGACTAACTCAAACTTATGCAAGGTTAGCAATGCTATATCCTATGCTAAACAGAAATTCTAAACTAAAACCAGAAACAACTGTTCTTATATTTAAAACAATCCTCAGGCCACTGCTGATGTACGGCTGTGAAGTCTGGGGAACGGCATCCTTCACGAAACGGAAAAAACTACAATCTTCTCAAAATAAAGTCCTAAGAATCGCAGTTAATGCTCCTTGGTTCATAAGAAATGGCCAATTGCCAATGGAGTCAATAGAGGTATTGTGGCCAATTACAAATGGAGTCAATAGAGGATTATATCAAAAAAACGGTTCCTGAAGTTCCACTCCCAGTCGCCGACAGTTAAAGGAGCAGTGACCTACAACCTGGGAAACCCAATCTCAACCCGAAGACTGAAGATCAGATTGCTGCAGAACATTCTTTTATAAATATAAAATTAATTCATAGTCACA
>NW_027106189.1:95274-145691 GCF_000696795.3 Halyomorpha halys | reverse complement strand
AAGGCCCACCAGGCCGATCTGGTATAAAAATAAAATAAAATAATCAGATAAAAAAAAATTTATTTTTTAACTTAAATCAAGTTATTATGATTTTTTTACGTAAAAGATTATTTAACTTAAATTGACCAAATAAACAACAAAATGAAATTCGCTGTAGTGGAGTCAGTGGATGCTTTAGTTATTAGAAAAATAATTAGATTAAATTTGATGTTCTTAACTAATATTTTACCCAATTTTTTCTGGAGGGATTTTTTTAAAATATTTAAAGTATCCTTTGTTATTCCTAGGATCTAGGAATCATTTGATTATGAATTTACAAGTTATATAATTATAAATGGTTTTATAGGGCAAGTGTTATTTAACTATTTCTGAAAGACATTCTTTCATCTCGTGAAAAATTGTGCAGTCCCAGAAGGGTTAATTAAAAATAAATTAAAATTGAAAATGGACATTGCTGGTTTCGAAATTTTATGCCTTATTAATTTCATATTAGGTGAATTTAACTAGAAATAAAAAAGATAGGAAAAGGTTATAATGGACTAAGGATAGGATGTGGATGGGAACACCACTAGGATGTGGATGAGAACACCACTTCATTCCAACTGACAGTCAGAACGGAATTAAATCTTTATCAATAGAATTTATTTTATTCAAGAACGATTATTGAATTTTAATCCGATTGACGAGGTGTGGAACGTAAGAAATTACCCACATTTAGAAATTCGCTGTAGTAAATAGAAAAATACTTTAGAAAGTACCTTAAGGTTCATATATGAAACATCATCGATATTTGATTGATTTTTACCTCATAAACGTAGACATTATTTTTACTTTTGTAATCTTTTAAGCGCATTATTCAGTTACTGTACCATCTTGTTACAATCCATTGCTACATTACTTTTTGCGTGGCGAACCGTTGATTAAAAGCTATTCGAAATTTATACTACCGGTAATTTGACACCTGTTGCCGGTTGGAAATGACCACTATATTTCACGAACCTGGAGGATCACCGGTTGAATAGATAATGGAGGAGGCTTGGGTAGTCTCGTGAGTTGGGCCGCTCAAAAGATCGAACTGGGACCATCCATCACCCAGCCCTAGGACCGTTATACCCTTCGACTTTTATTTCAATCACCTCTTTCTCTGCTCCATAGCCACAGATGATACTTAGTATTAGGACCGTCCGTAGCTCAGGTAGTTAAGGCGCAGGTCTTAGCAATCTGAGAACTGCGGGCTGCGCCGGTTCGAATTCGGCCTGGGGTGGTTGACTTTTTTCATTAAGTGGTGGTTCCACAAAATTAAAAACATGACCCCCCTCCTCGCCATATATTAATATTTACTATATAGTTACTTCCAACTTTAGTATACTTACATTCTAATTACTTTATTATTATTAATGTTTCTATTACATAATTTACACACCTGTGTACCCCTATTTATTATGTATATTTTCTTTTCTTCATCGTATTATATGTTATTATATTATTATCATTTAATGGCTGTCTATTTTTAATATTTCCTTAAATTTTCTATACTGTTTACCTTAAAATTATTTTCAAATGTAACGTACTTAACTGTATAACGTACTTAACTGTCAATCCCCACTCCTCTCTATATATCCTGTCAAACAGTTCACTTTTGCTCTGACTTCTAGTCAGTAAGGTGCGTTGATTTTATTCTTATCCCCTTTTTCCATCTTTTAGTTTGTACTTTAATTTATATTTCTTCTTTTTATATGTTATTATTTCCGTTTATATTAATTGTATATAACCTTTAGTATTCTTATTTAGTTTTTGCGTTTCATTGTACATCTTTTTAATTTTTCATTTACTTTTCTCATTCATGTTCACTTCATTTAAGTGTTTGTATCTTTTAGTATTTGTATATTTTCAAAATCTTATATTAAAAATTAAAATTAAAAATCTTGTATATTTTATATTTATTGGTCCTGATGAAGCCATGCAACGTGGGTCGAGACGTTGGCTTAATATAAATAGTTTAATTACTATTTGAGTGTTTTTTTTTTACTAAACTCGGACCATTTTCCTTTACTAAAAATATAGTTTTATCGTCCTATATACTACAGCAACAATCACATTCAGCTCGAGATAGATTATTTAGCACCTCTATCATCTACAAATTAGTTAACTTTTTATTTAGGTAGGTGTAGTTGAAAATACATTTAAAATAATTTCTAACCAACATATGATGAATAGACTTTTCGAACTAGACACTGAACGTATGACATTGAAACGACAAATGCAATTCTTTGCAGAAGTTGCAAGTTACTGCATCGTTTTTTTTTTTGTTTTTTTTTACAATGTAGTGCTATGATAAATACTTTTTGTAATTTTTAAAGAAAGGTCATTGAAACAAGTAGGAATCAATAAGGAAGTTTTTTTATCAATAAATGACATTAGAAAATGTATTATATTTTATTACACTAACCTTGAGTTGTGTTATCCATAATAATGAAACTAATAAGAGGTATCTGACGTCAATGCTGCACTATAAAATTATTTGAAGGAATTAACTGGTAATAAAGGAAATAAAGAAATAATGATGGATCTCAGGATTAAAAGGTAAGCCCAGTTACCGTGTTGGTTGACCATGTTAAGCCATAAACATAGCATACATAGAAGCTGTGCAGGTTCAAATCCGGTCAGGGTGGGTTGACTTTCATTTCGTGGCAGATCCTCGGAATAAATCATGACCTTCCCACTCAGAATAGGTTGGTAGGTTGGATAATCCGTCTTTCCTTCCCTGGGTTAGGGATACAAATTTAACCCAAGACGTTAAACCCAAAATAAAAATAATTAATCCTATAAACAAATCTTCATGGCAAAAAATGTCAGAGTCGTATTAAGTTACATGAAAGCAAACCTGAGTTTATTCATGATCAATATTTGAATTTGAATTATTCCCATTTTTTCGTTCCAAGTTTCATGGTCATAGAACTATCTCGTGTATCGCTCCCCATGTTTATAACTTTACCATAAATCATAGATTAGTTCTATCGATTGTCAATTATTCCCTACAAAGGATACCAATGTCAACAATTTTTGGTAGTTAATAATTTTTGACCCTTCTATAATTTAAAAAGATAAATAGTTTATTCCAAAGTCATATGCGTCATTCCCTTAAGACACTGAAATCTTTTAAATCCTAATTTCCCTCAGAGAACATACTCATATATAGATTTCTATCACTTATTTGAAATTTTCTTCTTATATGTGAAGTAAGTAATGTTTGGTTTTATCCGGTTCATTACTTTAATTAGCTTAGTGTTCAATTTAAAAAACGTTAAAATCGATTTTTATGACACTATTCTCCTGATGGGTTATACTCCTTCCTAGAAAATCTCAAAACTAATATTTTTTTTTTCAATTTCACTTGGACACTAATTGTAAGTTGATTATAATTAAGATATTTTCAAGTGCAAGTGCAGGTACTCAGGGACTGTAGGTATGAACATTAACGAAATCCTTCTCACCTCAAGGTGCTAAAATTACAAGATAAAAGAGTAGTATAGCTTCCTTTCTGTTTTATGATTTCACTTTTCACATACCTATAAATGGAATATATAGCAAGGGGGGAAAGTATTGGGATCGTGTAAAATTTCTAATTCGAGTTTTGGACGGAAACACACCCTTTGAAGTATTCCAGAAATTCACCTTGGCACAATTACAGATATATCTCTTACTCACAGAGTTACAAGACCTATGTAGCATCGGTTGGAATAAGTTTTAATTGTCTGGACCAATAAATTATTGGCTTCTGCTTCCTCATCACCAAAGATATGCAAGAAATAAAATAAAATCTGGTGTAGTGTGCGCATCACAACTTTCTATTACGACCTCAAGATAAAATTAATTTTTATAAGTGAAAGTAAAATGTGACTATTGTGATAAGTACCATGGAAAAACTTCAATTATCAAATTCATATTTGATAATTATGAAATGTTTAATTTAAAAAAAAAAATTAAAGATACTTTTTATATTTTTCTGAAAATTCGTATTTAATAGTTTTTAATCGTGAAGGACGATTATAAACATTTTTCGTACCTATAGTATTTTTTTTTTTATATAATCGAACTTTATTTATTGATATTACAATCTGCCACACCGTTGTGGCCAATAGGTAATAGTGATGAATGATCACATTCTTACTAAAATAAAATAAAATAAAGTACATTCAAATAAATAAAATCTATCTTAAAACATATAGACAAACAGGATAAAGAAAATGTGCTAAAAACTATGTGCATGAAAAAATAAATAAATAAAATAATGATGAAAATAAAAGAATCTCTAGTCACATTTATACTCCTATACACAATATTTACTGTAAACCAGTTTAAGTACCTGGGAAGCCTGGTTACAGATGATAACAAAGTAAAGAGCGAAATAGAGGCCAGGATAGCAGCAGGAAATAAATGTTATTTCTCACTGCAGAAAATACTGAATTTTAGAGTTCTCTTTAAAGGGATGAGAGTGGTCATTTACAAAACCATCGTAAGGCCAGTAGTGATCTATGGGGGAGAAACATGACCCTTGACAAGAAAAGCAGAACAGATGCTCAACTCCTGGGAGAGAAAGGTATTGAGAAGGATATGGGGAGGAGTCTCGGAGAATGGAGTCTGGAGAAATAGGAGGAATGAGGAACTGATAAATTTGTACGGGGAACGGCCCACGATGCTGGGGCGTTAATAAAAAGTGCAAGATTAAGATGGTTAGGACACGTTGAGAGGATGCCCGATGAAAGGATTCCCCAAAAGATGGTTTATAGCAAACCAGATGAAAAACGGAAAAGAGGACGTCCCAGGATAAGATGGCTAGACGATGTGGAGGAGGATTTGAAGCTCTTGAAGGTTGGCAGATGGAAGGAGGAAACATCGTAAAAAAAATAGGATTAATAATGGCTTATTATAGTCTGTAAACCACAAAAGTTCACTAATCCCACTTTGAATTTATGTAAAAATAAAAACAGACATTTCATAGGAAATGACCCAATATATCCACTTTTTAAAAGTATACTTTTTTTTTACTGATCAATATTTTACACCAAAAATGTATAGTTTATTTCAATTTTTTTGTTTGTTCAATTTCTTTAAATTGGTGCTACAAAATTGCATTTACATAAGATAATCCCATTATAATTTTTGAATTAAAACTTTCCAAAAGTTGATATATTGCGGTTTGATAGAAAATCTCCCCAAATTTATTAACATGTATATAAATGATGTATTGATTATTTAATAATTTTTTTAAAATTATTAAAGTATAATTATAACTATTATCGTTTTTTTCTTTTGGCATCTTTAATAGTTAAATTGGCTCTTATGCCTACTCAGCATCATGCAATGATGTTTGTAGGTTAGGTGTTGCTTAGTTGTCGACAGTGGACTGACGGCCGGAAATTAAACAATTTGCAGAAATTAATGGACTGCGTTGTAGCTACGTATATCGTGGATATATGTTGTATTATGAATGTAATGATATGTATGCTTTTCTCAAAACATAATTTATCTTAGCAGCCCCCGATCTCTTTTACGATTTAGCACTCAGAGTGTTTCAAGTATTACTGATATGAGGACAAGTACATATGTTTAACACGTTATCCGATGCATACTGCTTGTTTAATTTTTTTTTAATATTTATTTATTTTTATTTACAACTGTACATTATAATACATTTAGTAAATCTGATCTAAGTTAAATTGGAGTGTTACAGGCGTGTAGAGAAACTACCCATTGGCAGCACTCTAATGACATTTTACATTAGCTTGTCTCGTGGCCATCTTCTTTTCAGGCGTCTCGGAGGATTGTTAGGAATGGAAGAGAATGCAAGATTAGAAACTAGGGGGTTTCAGTGGTTAGAGAGTTTATAATAGAAGGAGTGATATCTGGTTCGGGCTAGCTCGGTTACATAGGGAACATTAAGGTCTTTATGTATGATTTTATTTGTGACAAAGTAAGGAGCATTGAGGATTTTACGAAGGATTTTGGATTGTAAGGATTGAATACGAGAGGAATTCGAAGGTTTAGTTGACCCCCAAAGCTCAACTTCATATGTCCAGATTGGCCTGTAGTCTGTGGCCTTAGAAGGCTTTGGAAGTTTGGACCGTTTGTCTAGTAAGTGCTGTAATAGTCAGAATCTGCGTGCAGTTTCCTGTCTTTTCAGCCTGATGTGAGGATTTCAGGTTAGTCGTTTGTCAAGATGTAGTCCAAGATAACGAATCTGTTCTACAGGGGTAAGAGCCACATTATTAAAGTATACTGTCAAAAGGTTGTTACTAATTGTGTGCACACATGTGTCATCAGCATACGTGGTAAGGATAGTGTTAGTTGTTGGGATATCAGCCGTATGGGACCAAGGATACTACCTTGAGGAACACCAGCGGATTGAAAATAAAGGGATGAATAGGAACCATTGTGGTTTATATATATAAATTAGTGTTGTTATTATACAAAAATGATTTTTCTAAGGGCTTAGAAAACAAAAAAAAATGGCAAAAATTAACTATGAATAAAGCGATCAGACAAATTAGTACTTCAGAATTTATTTACAATACAAAAATCTAAAATGATAGATAAGAACCAAAAGTTGTTTTTAGGAGTAGTCACAAATATATTTTGCTTAATATCACACCAATTGCACTCTGATGTCATCCGCGGTGTAATTCCGAGATGAAATGACATATTTTTTAACACCTATCATTTCTGACCTACGGGTGGGGGAGAGGGTTGTGTACAGATAACCAACCTACTCTAACCAGACTGAAGGGTGTCAAGGGACCTACACGAAATAAAATTCAATTTCCTGAGGCTGGATTCAAACCGGGCGCCGCTGCAGTTGCAAGTTTTTAAAATGCCTTAAGTCCCTCGGCCACGAACGACTACCAAATGTCTATATCTGCAATCTTAACCCAAACTGGCCCAAGAATGATGTATTTACTTTAAATAATATTACTAATATTTCTCTTACCTCCATAAACTTGACTTGTTGATTTAATTATAAAATTCGGTGAAATAAAATAAAAGGCTATTTCTAACGCCTTTGTGCTGTTTAAAGCTGAATATCTGATTTATCTTTCTTCTACTACCCATATTTCTCTTCTTATACCCTGTTTAAGATTATAAAAAGCCACGAAAAACACTAACATTCACAATATTACTAAGTTTTTCAGTATTCTAACTAAATTTTAGTATATTACAAATAATATACTGGGAGAAATTCCAGAATTATTTAAAGATATTTCCCATTCTTCCTTTTTTTTTTTATTATATACAATTATAATTTTATACTATTATTTATATAATAGTATTATAAGTTTAAATTGTATGTAAAACCTTAGTATTTGATAACAAAGAACAATAAGAGAAAATGATTCAAAGATAATAACAAGAACTGTAGAAGTAAAAATATATCTATATCATGTTTAGAATGAATTTATGAGTAAGCTTTTGTCTGCATTGCCTTTAAATAAACATTGTTTCTCGCTGCCTCGATATGTGAGAAGGAAAAGTAATAATAATGCATTATTACTATTTTATTTTACTCTTTGCATGAACATATTATGAATAGTATCAAAAACTCCTTAGTACTCTTGTTTTTTAACTACTAAATCAAGGACTCTTGCATCTATATTTCAGGATGCCAACTACTAAGTGCAAATGGTGCTTGACTATTTCAGCTACTCTAAGTAAGTAATCAATAACGCTCTATCTTTATTCTGAAGAAAATCTAATTTTATAAAACATTTTTTCTATGGAAAGAATATATAATTATGTAAAATATATATTAACCTCTTCATAGAAAACGCTATAAAGAGGTTATTATATATTCTGCTTTAAGCTACATTTTTACTCTTCGTCGTAGATCGTAGACCGTAGATATCCAAACGTAGCTTTTTATAAAATAGAGCATTTCTATTTCAACACAAAATTTGTTCATTAGACTTTTAAATAAATTCTTAATTATGATTAAAATCTAATTCTTTGATATAGTGTCAACTGTTTAAACGAATGACAGATAAGAGTTTTTTTCATTACAGACTTAACCTATAATCTAGGACTTGTGCAAAGTCTAGTGCACTTTTGACTATTTTTACGATCAGAAAGACGTATTACATCGGAGAAAATAGTTTCAAATGAAAGTCAACGGTTAGATCTGTGTCAAATTACTTTTTTTTCCTAACGCCTATAGAAAATGAGGATTAATTACACAATAAAAAAATACATTATTCATTATAATTGTTTAGCTGAGGCTTTTCTTTTTACTATTCTAGCATCATTCTAAGGAATATCTGACGTTATACAATAGCAATAATTAGGTTCATTCCTGAGTTGTGTGAGGTGTTGGGGTATACCTCGTCTTTCACTAAAACTAAAAACTTAACACTACATATGAGTATCTTTTCACTGGCTGTTTTCATCAGGTACAGATCGAGAAGCTGATGTATTTCTGGAGGCTTCTTCTTCTTCTCCCACAATGTAGTTCGAACCATCTTCCGCAGCATGCTATCCTGGAATGCCTGAAGGTGGCGCGCGTGCCGTCGGAGAGGTACGGAAGAGTGGCGCCCCGTAGGGAGTGCTGGTGTAGTGGGGAGTGGTTCAGTCTGTAAGACCACCTTCTTACTGTTCTGTTTTTCTGGTAGAGGTAGGTGGAAAATTTGTGATGGCGGTCCAGTTTCACACCCAGATAAACTATGGAGTTGGAAGGGGAGATGATGGTATCTTCCAGTTTGAGTGATTCCGGGAGAGTCGATCGCTTATGTTGTTGATGAGTGAACACGACACAATATGTCTTTGGTAGGTTCGTAAGTCAAATTACTTCAGGAAATACGTAGCTATAAACCATTATCAACAATAACATTTATTAAATAAATATCACTATCTAAACATGTTCACCATTGAGAATTAATAATGCATCTAAATTTTATTAAAACTAAATTTATTTAATTTGTATTGTCTAAATTCAGATACCAAGTACAGCCGTATACAAGCCACAGAGATGGAATTCCTAATGAAAACAACGGGTAAGACTAGATTTAACCGAATAAGAAATGAACTGCTTATGGAAAATATTATTGTTCAGTTGTTTTAACACCTTACCTCCCTCGGTCACAAACGAACTTCATATCGGAGCTAGCAAGAAACATAGGACTCACTGTGGAGGAGTCAAGAATTTGGCCTCGGATAGAGAAGTGTTTAAGAAATGTGCAACGGCTGTCCCGACATAAATATTTAAAAATATAATATAATATAATAAAAATTTAGAAAATGGTAATAAAGGATTTTGCAATTAGATATTTAAGATTATTGGTTCATAAATCTACCATTTATACACCGATTTTTTTTTTTACCAACAATTCCACCTCTAAAATATTGGTTTAGGTTATTGAAAAAATTGCACAAACTGAACTAGGCATTGCAAATATTGTAGTTCTATAGCTGTGATAGTGCTTAGAAATTCCCTAAATACTTCCAGATCGATACTTAAATTTATGACTGTATATAATCTTTATTATAACACCCCGTTATCTATAGCGTAATAACACTCTTTATTTTACTGTGCTATACTTCTTTATCTCTTTTTAATGGTTTCTTCTCTTCTATTCTTTTCCATTCCCCGATTTTTTATTTACTTGAGTTTATCAGAGTATGAAAAAATGATAAAAACATCTATAATGAAACTATAATAATAATTATATATCTATAAGACGTAATATATGTTTATAATGTTGTGTTATTTTTAAACTGTACAAAAAAAAACATTTAATTATAAAAATTACTTTTTTTTTAGAACACGGAGATCTAATTTACTTTTTCAGACTCCATAGAATTTAGTTTTTGTTAGTAATGCGAGAATTTTTCTTAGACGTGAAATAAAATACCTTCTTAAAAAAATGGTAGTATATATATATATATATATTTTTTTTTTATTCCGGTTTCATGAACTTAACAAATTGAAAAGCGGCTATTATAACTTTGACTTTGAAATCTCACTTTTCAGAGAAAAGCTTAATACGAACTTAGTCTAACCTATCTAGTTATTTAGCCATTGATTGAGGTTAATGACGAAACGGTGTTTCTATCGCCAGAACTGTGAATACCTGCAAAGTAAAGGCTGGCCAAATTGAAACAGCATGCCCCCCCCCCTGATGTACTGCTTGCTTCAAAAGGCAATTGGCATACAGGGAATGAGCCCTTTGATTCCTTTATTGCTTGTTCCTCATTCAAGGCCTCTTCAAAGCTCTGAGGCAAATTACAGGGATAGAACTGTTTGATAATCGTCCCTAGTTGCCCGTGAGATCCGTCTTAGGAAAAGGGCAAACCGTGATGCTACGATATAATTGTATTCAACTTTTTTTTAAACTGTATCTTCAATCCGAGTGATCCATTAACATGACAATGCATATTCATAATTATGAGAGATAGTTGACCATGGATGACTTATACGAGGAGAAGATGGTTGGGGGGTGCGGTCAAAATAAAACACAATTAAGTTGAAGTAACTTATTTAATTGTGCCAACGTTTCGGCCAGAATTTCTAGCCTTCGTCAGGGCTAAGAACAGAACAAGATAACAACCAATGAATACAGAAAAGAAAAAAGAAAATATAAACAGAATGACATAAAGTAAATAATTTGTACAGAATGGAATTAATAAAATAAAATGATGAGAGTAGTGGAAAATAAAATCTATACATAGGTAATTGAATAAGTGGGTAAAATAACATAATTAAGGAAATCAAATAAAAATGAAGTTATATAATGCAAAGAAATGTGTGTTTATATTAGTTTATTAATAATTTGAAAATAAAAATATGGAAAGAAAAATAAAATTGAGAGAAAAAGAATATATGTAACAAATGAAATATGTAACCATGATATTAGATAAAGAGGCAAAAAATAAGTAAAGTTTAACAAAAGAAATGAATAGGAAAAAAAATACAATGCATATTCGTGGCATAATGATCATTGTGTTGTTCATTAAATTAATGAATTCAAAATGGGACCTCTGTTTTATATACTGACACACACGTTAAGGATAAACATACAATCATACCTGACTATAATCTAAACTGATAATATTTTAGCACCTAGAATTCCTAGTATTTTCTCAATGCTGCCAGAGTAGGTCACCGATATCTCTCACCGATTTTGTTCCTCTGGTTCATACTTTTCATTAGATATATCACCTTCAGTGCTCTATCACCCATTTTATTTTTGTATACCCCTTCTTGGCCTTTTCAGGTGTACGAAGGGGAGGGAGAGGCTTATCCTATAGGTTGCCACGCTATTCTAACCAGAGTGATTAGTTTGAATTTCATTTCTAAGAGCCGTCACGAAATTAAAGTCAATCCGTCCAGGCCGAAATCGAACCGGTGCTGCTGCCGTTTCGAGGTTACTAAAGTGGCGCCCTAACAGCCTTAACCTCTCCCTGTCTGCCTCTAGATCTGCTCCATCTAGATATATACTTTAGTAGTATCTACTGCGTCAGATGTCTTGAATCCCTTTGCATGCCTTCTTCCACAGATTATACATATTTTCCCTCTTTTCTTCACAAGATATGTTTCGATTTCGTTCTCATCAAGTCTTTATACGGTTTTGTAAGGTGCCCCCGAATTACAATTTTTTTTATTTCATGAAGATAGTTTTAGTTTCTCGTTTATCGTTTATCGTTTCTCACTTTAACGAGGCTATGATTCCTAAATTTTCTTTTCTAAATTTCTAAAATCATCTTCCTGATGCCGGGAAATTTCATACTGACTTATTTTCATCTGTTCATAGTAAGATCTTTACAATAATATCTATTTATGCAGTTAATTTTCATTTAATATTTAAACTTCAGTAAAATATTTTTCTTAACTAATGTATTATGAGTTACCTCAATGCATAAGTTAGTATCTTAATAATAGATTTATAATTTCGGTTGTTTCCGTAGCACCTCTGTGTAGTTTAAGTAGTAAGGATTATAAATAAAGCATATTTATCTACTATTATTCTAAGATCAATTTAGATTTAATCTTTTTTTATTTTTCAATATGATGAGCTATACTCATACCTGCCTCTACCAATGACAAAGAGATTTATAATTAATTCATTATTTTAACAATCCAATGACTTAATTATTTGTTCACAGTTCTATTTCTTTTACCATCCCTGCAAAATTGTCATAGGTATTATAATTTTTTATCATTGAATTTAAATTTTTTTTAAAGTTCGTTCTCACCTAAACCCCAAAAGGCCATTAACGTTCTAGAATAGTTTAAACTCTCTTTTGGGTTAGAAGAGAAAATATGAAAAAAAGGATTAAAAAAATTAATAAAGTATAGAAAGAATAAACAAAAATAAAAGAGCTAAAGCGATAAAACAAAAAAAAGTCATACAATATTATTATATATTGTTTACTCGATTATTACTATATTTTATAAGATTTAAAAAAATCGTCTAAATCGATATATGTAAGTATGCTGTGTAGTTAGCAAACCAATAAAGCTGGGCAGCAGAACTTTTAAAAGTTTTTCTCTCTACCAGCAAACTTCAAGAATTCGAGCATTGTCAAGATTTGGATTTTTCAGTCAGTATTTCTTCCCGCTAATCCTAATTATTTTTTCGAACCATTGGTATGCTCTTTTAATGTTATTAACTGTTAGCTGTTGTCACAGTTTCCACATATCTAAGCATCTTAGAAGACAGCCATGCGTAAACTGTCAGTGGCCAATTCAGAGTAGGCTAAGTACGACTTCTTACCTCATCGACTGTCTGGAGCCAGCAATCCATTTTCTGTATTTAGTATTAAATTCTGCTAATTTTCCCCAGTCCACCAGAAGTAATTTCTGTCCCCGATGCACCCAGTCTTCTTATGTAACACCTTTTAATATAATTAGTCTGGAATTCCTCCTAATCCATGACTCCACAGTGATCTAGAACTCATAGTGAGATTGTGGCTTTATCTTCTATCTTTTACCATGGATTTCTTATATTTGGAAATTGTTAGGCCATAGGTTGTAAACTCACTCTGTAAGTACGACCTGACAGTTTTTTTTATTTTTTTTAACTTACTGCTAAGGATATAACTTTATAATTAATGTCGCTTCCCAAAAATAATTTGATCTAAACATTACATTAAGAGTGGGATCGGCATCCATTTATTATATTGTATATTTCTGGATGAATCTTTATCCTATACCAAATTTCAAAATTTATCAATAACTAAAATAGGACATATAGCATGTTAGTAACATAACTATGAAATGCATGGTTGATTTATTTATTGAATATTCGGTAGAGTTTAAAACTGATAGTCTAAATTTTCTTGTTCTTCTTTCTTCTTAAATTTTCTTGTTTACTGTCCCACTTTGTGAATATGTCAATTGTAATCTATTAACTTTGTGAATTCAGTGTAAATGGCCCTAGTGGTCGAAACACTTAAATGAATAAATACAATAAATAACAAATAGAAATATACTGAATGATAGTATGGTATGGCCTATAATAAAAGTTCTTGAGCAAATTTCTTATTTTTATCGGACACATATTGTAAATGATTACTTTCTTAATTAAATTTTTAATTGTTATATATTGTTATTGTTTATTGATATTACAACTTATATAAAAGTTGAAGGCTATATTATTTTATTTGGATGATTATCCTCTCTAGTTCTTAGAATTCTCGAATCCTGGTTCTCTATCGCAGGCTAGGTTATTTTTTTATCTTAATTTTATTTCTTATTTATTTTTATTTTTAATTTTATCTTTTTCCCAGTTCTATTTTATGTATTACTACTATTTTATTTTTATTTTCTCTCACCTCTCCTTGTTGTTTTTTTTTCGTAAATAATTTTCTATATATTATCTTCTGTAAAATTTTGTAATAACGAATATCCAATTCCAATACAACATTGTATACTTATAATATGCTTTCTGCATGGTGTATGTACATATTATTTAAATTAAACGCCTCTTCTGTAGGGCTTACTACAAAGAAATCATAAATCATCCACTCCATCCCAGTGCTACAATTTGCATACATTTTGAGACATAGTTCTGTGGCTACCGAGGTTATAGTTCTGATTTTTGCTTCGTAATTACTATTCATCCATTATTTCTCCAAATATACATCAAAGGATCTAGTTTATGCAGAGAATATTTTGATGGGCGTTGTCAACGAATTCGCTCATTTTGATAGGAGTATGTCAGATGATGTAACTAGACAATAATCTATAAATAGTATAGAAAAATAAAATAAGACATTCTGAGATGTGTGGATTGAACCCGGATACACCGAATGGTTCTAAGAAGCCACAGTTCTTTGATTTAAAAAAATTCAAATTCCAATAAAAATATCCAATTGTTAGAAAAAAATACAGAATATATTTAGGTATCTGTGCTAATACTGTTCTCAAATCACGTTTTACATCATGATAAACCCAGCTCCAATCGTTGGGTGATAAAATTTATCAACACAATAATGATTTTAAAAACAAGGAAAAATATTCCTTATAATAAAACAGCATTAATTAGTGCTGCATGCAACCAAAAACCGGCATATTTTTGAGTTTAAAAATATTTTAC
This sequence comes from Halyomorpha halys, assembly GCF_000696795.3. Lineage (NCBI taxonomy): Eukaryota > Metazoa > Arthropoda > Insecta > Hemiptera > Pentatomidae > Halyomorpha > Halyomorpha halys. The sequence continues at coordinate 131,106 of NW_027106189.1, read as the reverse complement.
ATAAAGAAAATGATACATTCAAAAGAAAAATGCTTGAGAGTAGGGTAATAAAGCCGATTCCAGCCAAACAGAGGCTAGTATTTGGTCACGTGGCCCCTGGTGGGAGATTTAAATTCAAATTTAGTTCGACATAACCTTATCACTCACGTGGTCAGTCACGTGATCATTAGGCCACACCCTCGTTTAAGTCACGTGCCACCAGGGGCTGAGTGTTCCGTCCGACCGCCATTTTGGTTTTATGCTGTTTGAGAGGCCTACGAGTTTGAAAGAGGCTGAGTGTGCCCGCCTGCCATTTTGCTTTTGATCGAATCAGCCAACCGGAGGCTATTATTTGGTCACGTGGCCCCTGGTGGGAGATTTAAATTCAAATTTAGTTCGGCATAACCTTAATCACTCATGTTTGAAAGACTTACGGGTTTGGCAAAGGCTGAGTGTGCTGACCGCCAATTTGTTTTTCTGCTGTTTGTGAGGCTTACGGGTTTGGAAGAAGCTGAGTGTACCCGACCGCCATCTTATTTATGACGGCCTCGCGTTCCTCTTATTTTAGTTAGCCGTCATTTTATTATGAGGGTCTCGCGATCCTATTCTTTTCGTTCGTTACCATTTTATTGCGAGTCTCGGCATAAACAAACTAGATAAATAGGTCTGTTGCTCGAAGTACGACTTTTTAATCTCTCTTATCTTTTAATAATTTCGACTTTGAACCTTAATTCCCTCTGTTTTTAATCTTTTAGTGTAAAAAATGTGAATAATTAGAACTGGTTAAACCTAAAATATATCCATTTACACATCAGAAAATATTAATTATACAGTGAATTTTAAAACATACACGAAAAAAAAGGTTACAAATATTGTTGTGATAAATTATAATAGAGAAGGTAGACTGTGATAAAAAGTTTTTAATTTTTAATATAATATGAAGAGTCGACAAATTAGATAATTAAACATAATCTAAGAATTGCTGATTAACAAAATTATATGATTCACTAATGTTTTAATGTCTCATAGGGTAATTTGTGGACTCAAAGTAATGACCTGGGCAGAATATCCTGCATAAAGTTGTTTTTTTAAATGATGTGATTTTGAAATTGTATTAATGTATGATAATTTATTAATAATATTGTTATTTGTTTAAAATTGTTAAAGATCATATGTATAATAAAAGCTGTTTGTGATAGATAGTCCTTGAGGATGGCTGAATTCGCCGAAACGTCGGACTTAAAAAGAAAGAAATATAATTTTGAGACTAAAATTGGATACAATTTATTTATTTAAACAATAATAACCAGTCTCGAGAAAGTGTTAGGATTATATATAAAATAATAGAATAATTATTATACATCTAAGAAAACACTAATTAGGGATCTGTGGAAGACTGGAAGAAAAATGATTAATGCAAAAATAAAGGAGTATACAATTGAGCATTAAAAGGGAGCATATAATTGATGGTGGGGAGGGGTCGAGTAGGAGCCGGTAATTCCCTTTTATATGCCCACTAAAAGCCACCCTTTTTCCAAGCTGTCTTTAATGGGCTTAAGGCCTGGAAAAATTTTGGCTGGTAAAAAGGGTGAAAAAAAATTTATAATAATAATGTTACAAACATAAGGCACAAATTAAAGTTTCCACTTAATCGCCTCTCCGCATTTCTGGTGTAATACTTCTTTGACCGTTAATTAAGTCATATAACACTCTTTTTTTTCTTTCTATATAATTCCCATTCTCTTATGAGAGTTCATGGAAGAAATGAAAAATATTATCTTAAAGTTATATCTTCTAATAGATTAGTTTATAATTAGATCTTGTGAATGAAAAGGTACTCCTCCCCCATCAAAAAACAATAACAATAACAATTGTCACTCCATCATCAGGCATCAACAACAGATTCTCAAATTTATTATTTTTTTTTTAATTTAAAATATTTACATACTCTCTAACCACTCAAACCCCCTAGTTTCTAATCTTGCATCCTCTACCATTCCTGACAATCCTCCGAGGCGCCTGAAAAAAAGATGGGCACGAGACCAGCTAATGTAAAATGTCATTAGAGTGCTACCAATGGGTAGTTTCTCTACACACCTGTAACACTCCAATTTAACTTAGATCAAATTTACTCAATGTATTATAATGCATTTACAGTTGTAAATAGCAATAAGTAAATATTTAAAAAAAAAAAAATTACCTGATTGAAACATCTTTTAAAATTAGATTTTGTTTTCTCTTATTGGTCTTATAATGCTAACATTAACATATTGTTATCACTAGTATAAAATTTAATTAAAAAAAAAACATCATATAAATAAGGAGATATAAAATGCCTTCCTAAAACAGTTGAGTTGAAAGTTGAGCAACTTAAGAGTAATTGTAAAAATATCAACACAACAGCACTAGCGCAGCACAGCATAAAGTATAAACATAATTTTGGTATTAAAAATCCTAACATTTTAGATACAGTAAATCACAAAAGAATTTTAAAAAATAGCAAAAGCAATATTTATCGCAAAAACGTAGGTAACGCTATTAATTTTAAGACAGATACCAACAATTTATGTATGCACTACATAAATACAGTAAATCATTTAGTAATTTAATGTTGTATAATAGTATTGGACAGTAGAATAAACTTAATGCATTATTGTGTTGTTGGAACAGAGGTAGGAGAGTATTGATTTAGTTTATAATCTCTTTGTTACCAATGATAAAGATACAACCTGGGTTCTAATATGTTTGTTTTTTAATTATTAAAATTTTATATTAGTGACGACAATATGTTAATGTTAGCTGCTACGGCGGGTTGGGAGGAAAAGGAAAAGGAACCTTTGCTAGCCCAACCGTGCATAGTGCTGAAAATAAAATAAATGAACTGCCGAATTTGTTAATATTATATTTTAAGTAATTGAACATAATAAACCGTTAAAAAAATTTACACAAACATATAAACAAGAAAAATAAATTTAAAAAAGGAACTTAACCAAACCTAAATCTATTAAAAAATTATATTGAAATTGAACAAAAGAGGAAATATAAAAGTCTTATATCACCTTATTATATCACTTATTAATACAATTTTGATCCTTTTTTTCTTCTCAACTTTTATTCTTTAAAATCCTCCAATGTTTCAGCCCTCAGGCCATTCTCAAGGATACAACCTACAAAAACTTTTTTGGTTTTATATAACAATTACATTATTTCCTTCAACTACACACTGATTTCTATGGCCATACCTTCAATATTGATGTCATCACTTTTTAAAAAACCCAAAATTGCAGGCTAATTGCCCTTGTCACATCTTTAAAATAAATTTATCATTAAAATAATATCATAATCACTTCATAAAATTTTATTTTTAAATAGATTTCTTACTTACATAACTTTTTTTTTAATAAATTAATATCTTAGATTTAAAACTTTTTTACAAACCACTTTCCCTTCTTTCATTTATATTTACAACTTAAAAACAGAACCTACCTTCAACAGGTTAGGACTCTGTTATCATCTTATCATATAACAATAACTTTTTTATAATTTTTTTACATTTTTAATTTTAATTTAATTAACATTCATTTTAAATTATTTTGCTTATATTTAAAATCCATAATTAATATATTTTTATTTTATGTGTATTTTTTTAACATACATATACCCCCCTCTCTATTATTTTTTTTTTTATTATTTTATCACATATTTATTCACCTATTCATACTTTTATTAGTGTATATTTATTTTATAAGGGAAAGTGGTTTGTAAAAAAGTTTTACATCTAGGATATCAATTTATTAAAAAAAAAGTTATGTAAGTAAGAAATCTATTTAAAAACAAAATTTTATGAAGTGATTATGATATTATTTTAATGATTAATTTATTTTAAAGATGTGACGAGGGCAATTAACCTGCAATTTTGGGTTTTTTAAAAAGCAATGACATCAATATTGAAGGTATGGCCAAAGAAATCAGTTTGTAATTGAAGGAAATAATGTAATTGTTATATAAAAACAAAAAAAAATTTGTATGTTGTATCCTTGAGAATGGCCTGAGGGCCGAAACGTTGGAGAATTTTAAAGAATAAAAGTTGAGAGAAAAAAAGGTTCAAAATTGTGTTAACTGAAAATAGGTTTATATCATATTAAGTCAGAAAAGATTCATGGTAGTGTCTATGTGTGTTGAAATTATAATAGTAGTTAGTTTCTTTGAAATTATGATAGTAGGTTTAAGGTTCAAATAATTTTTAATCAAAAACCGATGGCTGTAACAAATGCTTTGTACTGGCAAAAAATATCTGGGCCGGTAACTTCCTATAGCATTGATCTACTAAGTTGAAAGTGCGTATTGCATTGAAAATTTATAGTATTTTTGTGCTAGGTTTTGAATCCCGAACCCACAACCTGACAGGCCAAAGATTCCTACCTCTATGTGGTGACAGTGATGAAAAAATAAACAGATTTTAGTATCATAAAAATCAAGTCTAGAAAACGGAATATTTTCTCCATCTTCAGTGTGCTAAATTAATACAGTGCAAAATATAATACAGTCATGTTTTATATGTTCTATCAATTTATTTCTGAGATCACTTCTCAAACTCAATAATAAAAAAAGTTTAGCTTTTTAACCTATTTATTTTTTTTTAATTTTACATATTTGGACGTTTTTTGTATTTATTTAGACAGAAAACTGCGCGTCGATTTCGACTAATACAGCACTTACTAGACAAACTGTCTAAACTTATAATTCATTCAAAAAGACTGATCTACATGACTGTAATAAGGCAAATCTGGACGGAGTTGAGCTTTGGGGTTCCACAAAAACTTCAATTTCTCCTCGTATCCAATCCTTACAATCCAAAATCCTTCGTAAAATTCTCAATGCTTCTTACTTTGTCATAAATAAAATCATACATAAAGAGCTTAAAGTTCTATATGTAACCAATTTAGCCCGAAGCAGATATCATTCTTTGCATTATATATAAATTTACACCTCACATCAAAATTTAAAATAGTTGTTGTTGTTGTTGATTGCTGAAAATAAATAAAAATCAAAGAGGAGTTATAATTTATAAAGAAGGCAACGTGCTTTTAAAAATTCAAATACTAATGTAATTTTAGCTTCCTCATCAGCGATAGCTTCCGATAAATTTGGGGTCAGTCCTATCCTGTTTATAGTGAAACTGTTAAAGCCTCAGAAGAACCAGAAAGCTCCGTTGAGGAGGGAAATCCGAATATTTGTAAATTCGGTCATTAAGAAATCAGGAAGGAACATAATCAAATTAAAAATACGGTCTGCGAGATAGAGTCCGATGAAAAGCTGCACCTAACCCCCATTAGTCTAAAGGAGATTCTCCAGAAGAAAAACCAGCCGACTCCGATAGCGTATTTATACCTGGTAAACGAAAGTATATTTAAAATTGTTTTACAGGCTATTCTGCCCAAGTCATTAATTACAAGTCAAAATCACTCTTTGAAAAAGTCAATTAATAGAGAATCATATTGATTATTAATAAGCTTATGTCTAGTTTTCCTATTTTGTTTTAAAACTTTAATTTTAGATTATACTACACCATCAACTATTAGCTAAACAAACTATTTATAACCTTCCACACACTCAGATCTGGCTTGTTATTAATTCAATTGAAATTTCATTTTGGCCTCAATTTTTATTTATTCCTATTTATTTTATTATTGTAAATAGTGACAAAATGTTTTTCCATATTTTTCATAAATTTATTTTACTTAAAATCTCTGCATAATGTTGATTCTAATTCCTTGTATCTGTTTTAAAATTATAAATAAATTGATCATATAAGATATATAAATTGACTCAAGTATTTTTCTTTTGAGCATATTGTTTTCTTATGTAAAATTATGGTGTTATCAAAATCAAAAATAACTTTATTGGGATCCTTCTCCTTATTTCTTATATCATTTCTGTGTTGATATATTCTATCCCCCAACAATTGCTTTGTTTCACCAAGCAACAATACTTTTTATTTCAATTTTGTTCTTCAAACGTTGGACTTGTGATATAATAAAAAGTGTTGAGACTTAACAAGTATACCATTTGATTTATTTAATAAATAAATACCACTCTCAAAAAATTGAATAAATTATATATAAATTTAGACATAATTTTACAAACTTCTCAATGTTTCTGCATTCTTTTCATAAAATATATACTGTTTTCCATTAATTTTATTACTGTAAAAAAATAAATAAATAACAACTATCACTATTTTGTGTAATATATCCCTGATATTTTTAATATTAAAATGAAGCTTTATGTATGTTAATTTCAGCTTTTAATGTTTATGATCTATTTTGTATGAAATATGGAATTAATAATCTCTGTAGTTAAGTGCTGTATAAAGCATTTAATTGTGCTACCCTTGCCCGGCAACTTGGCTCCAAAAATGAAACGATTAACCGGCTTTTGTTCTCTATAATTGCATTTCCACTCGAGTGGTTGTGCACTACACATTTAATCGAAACAATCACAAATTGAATCCCTCCCCTTCAAAGAAAAATAATTATGTGGAAGTAAAACGCTTATAGGATTTCACCTTTTAATCTGGATTAATGGACAATCGTATTTAGTGATGAAAACACTTAGTATTTATTAAAGTCTATTTTAATAATCAATTTACAGCTTCGCTCTCAGTGAAGGCTTTCAAGCTTATCTTCCTACCTTTTTAACTTTTGCCAGATGATTTATTAATAATTAAATGATAAAAATATTGTTAAATATTTATTTTTATCTTTTTTTTTAGATATTTATATATGTTAATTTTTTTCCATAAAGCCATTTATTTTCCTCCATCTCACTTTTCGTCCAGCTTAATTCCTAGACTATAATTTCGAATGTTCTTATTTTTTTCGCTGCAATAAATAAAATAAGCGCACCCGTTTTTGACAGGAGGTGGGTTCTGTTTTTGTGGATTACAAACTTATTTTAGCATCTACTGGGTTTCTTCTTTTGTTTTTACCTAGTTCCTTATATCTTAAAATAAGCTATACAATACAATTAGTATATAAATTTCTGATGCTCTGCCTAGAATAATTTAAATTTTATCAGTAATGGGTTTGTCAATAACTGTATCACACAAAAAACTATTTTCCCAATTATTGACAACGCTGTAAATAATTGGAAATACCTATTAATTTTTGTTTTCTACGCTCTTTTAATCAGTTTTTGAAAATAAACGCAATTCTATTCAAATTTTTAATGATAATGAGTGTTTCCAGTATTTGACAAGAAGTGTCAATAACTGGAGAATGTGGTTGTCCATAATTGGAAGACGGATCTTCCACTTATTTTCAACCACTGTTCCAGTTATTGATGTCTACTTATTAGTTTAAACTACTAGATTATATCTGTAATCTTTAAGATTGTAAAGAGATCGGCTGTTAACAAACTATCTTCCACACCACATCCAACTAAGAAATAGAGGCTGAGAAATATACTTTGCCAGAAGAAATAAAATAAAAAAATTCTCAGTATAGACCATGCAAATACAATTTAAGGAGAAAAAGCTAAAAATAATGGAGAAGCAGATTAGAAAAAAGACAATACTGTTGTATTATGAAGCATGAAAAATTTTACTTAAAAATAAAAAAAAAAGCATGGAAATAAATTTAAAAAAGAAAAAATAATATATTCCAATGATATCATCCCAGCCAAAAAGAAGAACCAGAAAAAATAGAAAAAACAAAACAAAAGTCTTCGACTGAATAAGACCTCAAAGAAATGGTGCTGCATAATGGCGTTAACCAAATAAGGCATTTGGGATGTTTTGATTTCCCCTAATGTTGATTTATCAAATATTCACAATAAAAACGACGTATTCATCACTCAGTGCCGAACAGTATTTTCAGACGAAATGAAAAACTCATTGGTAAATTTGAGGAATTTCCGATTACTTCAGCATCCTGGAACAAGTCTATCAAACTGTGGAAGAAGTTGGTGATAAAAATATATTTTCAGAATTTTCTTGTGTCAATTTTCTTGCAAAAAGCTTCAAGAAAATTGAAAACAGTTTAAAATTGCATTGAAATAACTCTACAACAATTCAATTAAAACATGTCGATTTTAACAATCTTTTTATGCTGCGTTCAGAAAAAGAAACGTAAATCCAAGAAGATGTTTATTAAAATTCCATGACCAAAATTTTTCAAAAATGGACTCATATATTTTCCCGAAATCATATAGATAATGTTTAGTAGGAAACATCGAATCCAATAGTGGAAAATCGACTGTATCAAAAGATTAATTTATTTTAGTTGGAAGAATATAGTCCGGGTGGCGGTCAATAAAAATATCAAAATAGTAAAATAAAACTAATTATTGTTATGAATATTCATATTTAAAACTATTTATTGTTGAAAGAAGTTCTGCTGCCAAATGACCGCCACTCGGGCTATCTTCCTTCAATCTACTTCATACGATCAACTACGTTCTTCCAATACAGATTAATTTATTTTGTTCCTGTTTTCTTTTTTAACTTAATTTAATGATATTCTATCAAGGTTTATTTATTATTTATTTTTTTCAATACTTCCTTAACATTCTTAATTAGAATTACGTTATATTTTTCTTAATTAATTAAAATCCAACCATTCACACTATACCATCATATCTACGCATTCCGACTGTAACAGACCACATTCATATGACTTACAAACGGTTTCACAACACGCTACATGGACATTTCAATAAATTTATACGACAGATGGCAGCACATGACATTCCTGACCTAACTCGGTGTATGCTGAGGATTTAGTTGCGTGGCCTCCTAGTGTAATAAAATAATTTACTTAACGTTAGGAGGATGCACCACTGGGTGCTATCTCCCTCATGGCAACTCATCCCATGCCATTTTCTAATTGTAAAGTACATTTACAGTTGCAAATAAAAAAATATAAAGATAAATTTTTTTTTTTTTTAAATATTTATTTATTGCTATTTACAACTGTACAGTATAGTAATTTAATTACAGTATAAGTAATTTAGTAAATCTGATCTAAGTTGAATTGGAGTGTTACAGGCGTGTAGAGAAACTACCCATTGGTAGCACTCTAATGACATTTTACATTAGCTGGTCTCTTGGCCATCTTTTCAGGCGCCTTGGAGGAATGGAAGAGGATGCAAGATTAGAAACTAGGGGGTTTGAGTGATCAGAGTGTTTATAATGGAAGGAGTAATATCTGGTTCGGGCTAAATCGGTTACATAGGGAACATTAAGGTCTTTAGGTATGATTTTATTTGTGACAAAGTAAGGAGCATTGAGGATTTTACCAAGGGTTTTAGATTGTAAGGATTGAATACGAGAGGAATTCGAAGGTTTAGTGGAGCCCCAAAGCTCAACTCTATATGTCCAGATTGGGCTTATTACAGTCATGTAGATCAGTCTTTTGTAATGTGTTGGAAGTTTAGACCGTTTGTCTAGTAAGTGCTGTAATAGTCGAAATCGACGTGCAGTTTCCTGTCTTTTCAGTCTGGTGTGAGGATTCCAGGTTAATCGCTTGTCCAAATGTAAAAAAAAAAAAAAAATCCATTCTTTAGCAATTTATATTACTTTACTATTTTATCGTTAATTTGTTAACTATATTTAACAATATATATATTTAACTTATATTCTATTACATACATTATATATAAATTTTTAATAAATTCAACTTTTAATTATTTTATATATTATAAATTGATATTTCACAAAAAGATATAATGTATATTTCTATTATTGTACATGTATCAATTAACAATCTGATTTAACAAATATTGTCTTATTTTATTGCAAAAACCAATGTTACTTAAAAGTCTCAACATGTAGTAACTTTTATGTTTTAAGTATATTGAGGAACGTTTCTAGTCTAGGGTTAAGAACCGTGCAAATAATCATTTCTTGATATCGCTGATCTGGTCGTATCAAATTATCTATAAATATCTCACGAGCCCATAATTTCAATAAGGTCCACTTTTACTCATGATAAGTTGTGAATTATTAATGATAGGAGCTTTCAGAATATTGCTTGGCCCTTAAGCCCCTCCTGGAGAAGTTATATTGGGCCAAGTTCTTTTACCTGGGCTGAATATTTTACCGTGTCATTTCACATGGTAAGCCGGAGATCTTGGGAATCAATATTTGCTTTTGAGTGGTCTAAGATTTGTCACTATACCAAAAATTAACCAAACGGTTAAAGATTGTTGCACTTCAATCCACGTTGTTTTAACCCTTCCCTTCTAGTCACTACAAAGCACGAAGATTATTCAGATCTAGTAACATCCCTCTTTTTATTCCACATTGACTTAGTACAAGAGCCAAAGGGGAGAATAAAACCAGTCATTTCACTCTAATGTTCTATTAATTTAGTGAAAACTACGCATAATTACTAATAAAAATTGACGAGTCTGCCAAGTATCGTTTAGGCGGATGTTTTGAAATGTTAAAAAAATATTTTTTTATTCGGAGCTGCATATCGTTAATACTTCGTGAATAAATTTTCATTTTGACCTTCAAATTTTCCATTTGAAAGCAAACTTCTAACTTCCTATGACATTTTCATGGGACTCGTCATAAGGGGAGCTTTGCCCTCCCCCTTCTAGATTTTTAGGACCCAAGGAAAAAAGAAACAAAGAAAAAAGTGAACTTATTTGATAGATGATTTCTTTCTAGAAATATGCTATAATGAGTAAGGTAACATTGTTCGCAGACATCTTTACAGATCACAAAATCACAACACCTTTGAAGATTGGATACACATCAATTCTTAAAATGTAAGATTCAATGAGTACAATTATTTGTCATATGCTTACCTCTAAAAGTAATAGTGACAACGAATAAAATAAAACATTTTTTAACATCCCATTATTCCTGTTATAACTTAAAGTTTACCATTTTAATAATCTCAGAATGTTTGTTGAAAATAAATTAAAGAAGGCAACCATTGTAAAATATAATGGTTAAATAACTATAATATTTTTGCCAGCAATCCCAGAAAGCTGATACTCTCATAGCGAACCTCTTCATCACCTCTAATATTTTTGTATTTATTGTATGTATTTATGTAAAATAATTAATTTTATGCTCGACTTTTAATAATTTATTGTGATTATAGCTAATGAAAATTTAAATAGTTATGAATTAATTTTTATTAAGCCATGAAATGATGGTGGTATTTCTTGGAATGCAGAATTATATATCTTTCTTTTAACCAATGTTTCAACCAATATAAAAAATATATGTATGTATGTGTGTGTGTGTGTGAGATGGGGTGTCTGCTCCCTCTAGGTGAAATCCTGCGCCCATAAACATTTTACTTTTAACCAAACTACAAACTGAGACCACAAACGTGATATGATGTAATCAGAATCAAGTTCTTTACTTTTTGGTTGAAAGTAAATTGTCACAGAAAGTTAGAAGTTTGCTTTCAGAGGGTAAATTTGAAAGTCAACTTGAAAATTAATTCATAAAATTCCTTACGTACGTATCATGTAAATATCTACATAGTTATTTTTTCCAAAATATAATCAATAAAAGATTATACAGCTACAGCAGTGTGATAATTTATGAAGTGGACCAGAAAGCAGCTTTGCCAGTTTAAACTATCCAATATTTTCACTTTAAATTTGTCAAAGTAAACGGAACAAAAAAATAAACTTAGGAAGACATTGCGATGTGCGTATGATGAATGACTTAATTTATGAAAGCATCTCTTGGTATGCCAGTTTTATATTGGACAAAGCGACTGTACTATCGTTTAAATACGAAGCACAATAGTCAAAGTGGTATGAAAAGAAGGATGTTACTAGAAATTAATTGATTATAATCAATAATTAGTTACTAATACCAATTACAATAATAATATTAGTTTGTACTTAATTAAGAAACAGGGCGTAGGTATAAATAATAATGTGAAATACTTTTTTTTTTTTGGCCTTAGATTGATATATTTAAGACAATGATAGGACATATAAAATATATTTGTCAATATGTCTACAACCCAGCAATTTCTATTTCATTTCATAATTAAATACTTACAACTACAAAATACGAGTTTGAAACCTGATCTCGTTATCAATAGTTCGTTTCTATTTCTTATATTGCAAAATTATTCAAACATAGTTTATTTTTTATATTACAACATATTATTATATAAAAGATAGTTGTAGAATTATAAAAAAAAATATTTCAATATGTTTGCTAATTGTTTAAAACAACTATTAAAACTATTGATACTTTTGATCTTTCAATTATTTGTAAGTAATCTGTTCAATATAGAGCAATTATTGTTTTATGTGTAAAAAAAAAATGCTAATAAAAAAATAATAGATAAAACAAAAATAATCATAGTCTCCTAAAGTTCATCGTTTGTGCGCGCTGTCACAAGTGAGGTGAAAAATTAGGGCAAAATCTGAAAACCTTTCTCCTTAGTTTTTCTTTGCCTTCTGCACTCTTAAGTATATGATTTATCCCATTTTGTTACATGCACAGCTGTTTGGTTCATAGGAAAGTTTATGCTTCAATAATTGTATGGATAACTAATTTGCATTAGTCATGTAACAATGATTCATTTTTTCATACATGTATTTCATTGATTAAATTATTTAAGATTTTATTTTGTGCAATATTATTCCTTCATTTTTTCCAATTACATAACTGAAATTTTTACACCGCTTCAAATATTAAAATAGAGTTAATTTCGTTAGTACTGATTTACCAAAGAAGTTTATAATCCAAAATATTTTATAATCAATTATTTAAAAAAAAAAACATATTTAAATGAGTTATGTGCATATACAACAGATAAGATAAAGCACAATATTTTGTTGGTAATTGATATAAAACAGACGAATTTTTTACTCTTCTACGTAAAACACTTCGTCAATTATGTCCAAAAAAAATATATTAAAACATTATACTTAATTATTGTAAATATTAGTTTATTTACATATATAAATTAATGAATTAATGCAAATTACGCTGGTTATATATATCCACACTTCACTTATACATAATATTTTATAAATGCTAGAACATACCGCATTTAGAAAAGTTGAAAGAACTTCCATTTTTTTAAGCTTCAATGATTTATTTTAGCGTTCTGGCCCTAGGACCCCGATTGCCCCTTCATTATTCAGGCTAACAGTTCCGCAATTCTTTACGGTAATGCGGTATGATGTTAGTGAGCATTGAAGGCACAAACCGGGCATGAGTTTTTTATGAGATTAGATTAGATTTATTTATTATATTATAAAAATACAACTTAGTCCTTGAGAGGCAGCTGGAAAAAAGATGGATCTTATGTATTTTTTTTTCTGTAATTATTCTTGATCACTAAGCTTTCTCTTCATCGCTTTGTTTTTTGATAAAAAAATAAATATATACTGAAGCAGTTTTAATAAATTTTTTAGACACTGCCACTCTACAACTCCCGGAGATTCGCAGAATCTTGTAATCAGAATTTTGCTCAATAGCAAGGAAGTGTTCTTTCATTTCGCCCTACCCTGATTTTTTATATTTATAACATCAATTACCTTTTTTAACCAATAATCATTTTTCTGTAATCCATCATCGAGGCATAGATATTACAGTATCATTAGATATATATATATATATATATATATATATATATATTACAGTGGTATTAAATTACAACACAGTCAGGTGCAGCCCAGTCTGGCCATTACAGTTTGTCAGATTATGGTAGGTGTATAATTTTAATTCAATACATTTGGTCGACAGCATGCACTAAAAAATATTAATAAAATATTATTTTATTTTTTTCTTTATAAATTGGCATGCATCTTTATTTTTTTGCTCATCAATTGAATTTTAAGTTTATAGATGAAGGAAATGATTTTTTTAACGATAATTCATGCTATCCAAATATAATGGATTACCACAATTATACAGTCATTAGATATTATATACCAGTAGAATCAGTCATAAAATAAAATATACACTCTGACATAAATATTTAACAAAGTTATATTATTTTTTTACCTTATATTATTTTTATCTTAACTATATATCATAATCCACTTTTCTTTTTTATAACTAAGTAACTTTTCCTGTATTTTTTTGTTTGTTTCTTTTTGTACCTTAGTCATTTTTGTTTTCATTTTTTCTTTTATCTTCCTTTGGTCTTGTTTTCTTCATTACCGTATATTTTTATTCTCTCTATTCCACTTTCATTCATCTAATATTTCTCTTTTTTAGGGACCCAACACAAATATTAAATGCATTATACAAATTTTTGGACTCATTAAATGTCAAAAATTTCAGTACGCTCACATAAAAAAAAAAATTAATCCAATTCCTTAGAACCTAATAATATCAATCGAAGAATTATTGCCTGATCAAGTAGAAAATAATTTTTAAATTTTGCTGACTCCATGATATAGGTATTATGCTTCGATATAATGTGAGGCACGAAGTATAGAATACTAATAGTTTCCACTTTTTATATCTTCTTTCTGAGAACTTTTAATGAAATAAATTACTGCTATACTTCTTTCAGTTTTATGGTATGCTGTATACTTTAGATTTCATGCAATCCCAAAACATCAAGTTTTTTTTTTTAAGGTAAAACAAACTTTTTAAAAAAGAAGAATATCGTGTAAATTTAAAAGGTATATTAATATACAAAAAATTATATATAATATTAATTTATAAAATATCTAATCGTAAAAATTATAAAAAAAAAAAAAAAGTGAAGAATGGAAGGAATCTTTTCCTACTTCAATATTTAAAACGCCCCTAAGAACGGATCTTAACTATCGGGAAATATTAAAGCTCATTCTTACTTGTCAAATCACGGAATGAGGAAATCAGCGGAGACTCTCAATTTAGATTTAAATGGAAACTTCCAACTGTTCATCAGATATTTTCCGTTTGGTGAATATTAAAGAAAAGTTTAGACTACAAAGATATGAATCATTAGTTTTATATCGATTTCAAAAACGCTTTCGATTCTATTAATCACCATGTCATATACTTGTTTATTGAACTTTCTTATACCAATCTCTATGGGTTCGAAAACCTTAAATATATTCAAGTGAGTGAGTTGACATTCTCTTTTGAGGAAAAACACTGTTTTTATATATATATTTTTTAATACTAAAACTCGAAAGTCGTTTAACAGCATTCAGTCTGGAACTGTATTTTAAGTACTGTTGAAAGTAGTTATAAATTTATTTCGTCTATTTTTTTTTGTAATGTAAAATAAATAATCAATTATTTAATGTTCCGTGATTGATAAAATATAGTATATGTACTATATTCTTAAGTTTTCTATTTGGATCCAAACCATTAAAAAAAAAAAAAAAAAAAAAAAAAAAAAAAAAAAAAAAAAACACCGTCTCCTTTCTCTAATGGATTTCAAAACAATTTCCTAAATGGTGCCCAAAGAGAAAATGGAACGTTATAAACTGTTCTGAGGAAAGCTTTTAATTTTACCAGTACACTGAGACTCATACACAGATACAGACCGGCTTATCTGTTATTAAGTTAGCTTTGTGTTCACCTTATCCGTAACGCTACACAATGTGAGTTTGTGAACAGGCAACTGCGAACTTTCCAGCCCGGCCCTTTGTCAGATTCCTGATAGGGCCTCAATTGATTTCCAAAATCGATTAGCACCAAATCGATTCTATCAGATTTCTTAGAATTTATCAACTATAGTAAATAATATTATATACTTCACTCCCGAGAATCGCTCTATTATTATATTATAAATACTTCAGCCATATATGATCTCAGAGTTGTAACCTCCTAAAAACAAAATATCGAGTAAAAATAAAATTTTATTAGTAAAAAAGATAATAAAAAATTAATTTATTCCATTTCAGTTTTATATTTTTTTACGATTTTATATATATTATTTTATATAATTGTTAAGCAAAAATTAAACTTTTTTTTTTTCATTTACCAACTACTTTCATGTTAATACTGAAATGCAGATTACTATATTTTAGCCCTGAGGAAGGGTCGGATGGAAATTTTCACCAATTTAAAATTTTTACAAAATTCCAAAAAATATAAAATACGCCATATTACAGAATTAGGTGACAAGAACTGTAGGAGGTTAGAAAAGCAATAATTCGCCCAAAAAATAGACCACTCACCACTGCTATGACTCAGAAAAATTCAATAAAGTTCCAACAATTGTTTGTTGCCAACAAATCAAAATCAACCTTGTATATCCGTTTGAGTGTGATTTATTTTTTCATTTTTAACTTCAATGGTAAAGTCAGATAGGATTTTTTTAAGAATAAATGTCGAACAATATACCATCTCATTCATTGAGAAGTGATGGAACAGATACAACATGATTTAAGTTAAATGGCTTGACAAATATGAAAATGTGAAAATTTGCATTTCTTGTTTTTTTAACGTATAATCATTGTATAAGTCAAAACCCCTTCATGAACTACATTTATTGCTATCATTAGAAAGTAAAGGAAGCAGGTTAAGAAACGCACCGTAATTTTTATTTTATTTATTCATATAATCTTCATAGATAGTGCAATACTTCTAAAATTTCTTTTTTTTATAAACATTTTGACCTATAAACACAGTTTGTTTTTACTTTGCAAGAAAGGGCTGAAACAACAGGACGTCATAATTTACTTTCTTTTTTTTGGAACCTTGGAGGTATTGATTGCAAAAGTATTTCTAATTTTATTCAGTATTATTCCGAGTTTTTTTTTTTATGGAATTTTAATTTAATAAACTAATGGAATGTATTTATATTAATGGAAAATTTAAATATTCCATCCTATATAAATACGATTCTTCAGTGATTTAATCACACTAATTCATGAAACCGTAAAAAGTGATAGTTGAAGATTAAAAAAAAAATGTATATAATTCCCTGTTGTTATTTATTTATGGACTGATTACAAATAATATGGAAATATAAAATACAATAACATATATGATTGACGTTCTTATATTAAACAACTTACCTTAATGATAATTAAGAGGGAAACATAAGAAGACAGTAGAATTGAATTTTACTTTTGAAATTATAAGACTCAACTACGCCATTTCGGCAATTTCATCAAAACTTCTAAGACCTCACTTGAAATTGGTATTTCCATAACAATAATAAAGAAACTTATAATACATATCTCATCGATATAAAATAATAAAGATCTGATTTACATGAAAGGAAAAAACTTCAACACATTATATATGTATTTTTGCTTTCACTTATTTATGTATAAAATGTATGATAAGGAGAACTATTGCCTTCATGAAAAATTTCGGATATTAGTTTTTAAACGAAAATAAAATTTTTAAGGTCACGTGTCTACGAATAACCATCTGACATAAAGTATTTAATGATAATAGATTTAACATTCACTTGTCTATATGTGAAATGTATATATAAGGTAATGGCTGGAATCTTTGACCAGAATAAACTTTTTGAATCACTGGGTCGATTTGCATGCTGTTTTTTCCTAATCTTTCCTGCCGTCCTGGGAAGGTTTAAAGCTACGGGAATTTCTCCGGCAGAAAAGTTATGAATAAAATTAAATGTTTTTGTAGTGTAGCTTAGAAAGTAAACGTTTCTTCTTCGGTTATTATATATTAATCGATTTTCCTCTTTCTGAAAGATGAGAAAAATATATTTGTGCTTTCATTAAACGATATTATATTCACAAACAATTATAAAAACGTAATGTGGCTTCGAGTAAAGTAGGTTAACAATTTTTTTTTTCAGCACCGTCCCTTAAATTCCATTTTTCCAAGAAATTATATACTGTTATTAACTGCTATAAACTGAATCGATAAAATAAGAAATAAATTAGATCATTAATTAATTAACCAGCATATAAAAGAAATAATAATTTATGTTTAATTTAGAGAAGCATTGTGATGCTAAATAATAGCTGTTTGGAATCGTACAAGGATTCATTTCATATCAAAGTAAGAAGAAAATTTGTGCTTGAGCGCACTAGATTCTTTATTTATTTTCGTTCAAAAATTTAATTTCTATTAATTATTTTTCAAAGGTTATAATTTTATATACTAATTGTATTATTTCAAAGAAGAAATACCACCCTTTTCAGTTCATCAAATCTTCATTATAATGGAACTTTGTGAGCTATACCAGCTCATCTTCAACTTTTCATAATCTTGCATAACATTTTTCCTATCTATAACTTTATTTGTTATTTGGTGTTTCTTTATTTTGCTTCAATTTTTGTAACTGTCATGACTTCTCTTTTTAACTTCAATTTTTTTTTTTTGGAAAACTTTTATTGTGAATAATACTATCTGCCACACTCAAGGCCAATATTAGTATTACTTAAGAGCAATATTAAGGTGATAAGTATTCAATCATACCGTATATAAATATTATATAAACGGAAAAATGAATAAAAAATTATATCAGAATATTAAATAAAATAATAATAATAAAATAAGGTGGGGGGAACAAGTCCGACAAGTGGGCCTCGTGGTCCTTTTTACCAATCCCTGGTGACTACCTAGGTTGCCGCCGCGTACTAACCAAGGTGGGAGTGTCAAGATTCATTTTTGGGGACCGCCGAAAAATAAATATTAAATACCCCAGTTGGGAATCCACAACGTTCCGAACGCTTTGGGAACTAATAAAATAAGTAAAAACAAAAATATATAATAATTGGAAGAAGAAAAGTAAAAATATTTTTTTACTAAGAATATTTTTTCACTATCTTCAATTTCCACCATTCCAATAAAACTTATTTAATTTTTCACAAAATACGTCATCGTCCTTAACTAAATATCTTTATTAGACTCAACCTTAGAATAAAAAGAATATAATAAATTTTAGGTGATGGAGTTAAAAAAATGAAATGTTAAAACATAATGGAATTTAAAGTTAATAAATAAATTTTAAGAAGTGGGGGGGGGGGTGAATTTGTTCTTGAAATAATTTTTTTTTTTGTATAGGCAACAGGTTTTTATTTTGCCTATATTCTTTTTATATTAAAATCATGCTACATCAAATATTGTTTAATAAAGGATCTGACTTCCTGGGTCTAATGTTGATAATCTTTCCTACTATTATTTTTTTAAATTATTATTGGCGGGACATACCGTGGAGTGCAAGGTGTGGTTTTCATATCATAGGGTGTTTTCGTCACTCCCACGCCTATTTTTGTGAGTGCCATCCATTGGCTAACGGGCCTTACAAATGCCCGGGAGGAAGCTGTGAGTTAATATTGTATAATCATATGTTTGAAAAAACCCAGGATAAGGCCAGGGATTCGAACTCGCAACCTTTGGGTTCGCAGATAGGCGCGTTACCATGCTGCTACCATCACCCCCGATAATATTTCCTATACATATACATATATATATATACTGTTTAATATAAGTTTTTATTTATGTAATCTTTAATTTTTAATTAGTTTTATATTAGACAAACGATATTTACTATTACAACATCTCTCTCAAGGCACTGCCTCCGAGATGCTGGATTTAGCGACTCTAGCTCCTGATAGCCAGTTGTTATTTTTGTTGCTCATTAAAATTAATTAGGTACCACTAATGGACTGAGCCTGATGAGGAGGGGGTTGGTTGAGTTGTGCTGGCTCAGTCGACTCTTTTGTGAATATTCCTTTAATCTTTAAACTGAAATAAAGGAACTGTAATGTACTCCTCGACTGAGGATAATTGGGATGCCGTGAAACAATGTGTATTAATATTTGAAATTATTTTGAAGGTGGTAAAACAGCGAAATATTGCCAATTTGAGACGCTATAAAAGTGGAAATTATCAGACTGTTCAAATATAATCTGTTAGTTAAAAGGTGATGATGTAAATTTTGACTTGACTTGTGAAAAGTTTCATTGGATGATTACCAAAAAATCAAGACTGTTTAAAAAAAAAAAGATGAAGTTCATTACAATATTTTTGGAAACCTTTTTTGACTCTTTACTCAAACTACACCTTCACTCGATTGAAATATAAGGTTGTAGGTGTTAACTTTGATTTTCAATTCTCAACTTTACTGGTTGTGATCTTTGTTTTGATGAAACGTGACCTAAATAATTCTTGATACTAGTTTTATTGTTCAAATAAAATAAATTGTATCCAATTAAGTGTTAAACACTATTTACCAATACTTTAAATGTCCAACGCTTCGGCCAACATCAACTATAAATTCACACAACTATTAAAAATGTTTTTCAGGCTAAAGGACTAAGGTCTAATACAATTAGTTAAATTAACCTGTTATGTCACTTTTTCATTTAAATTTAAAACTTTTAATTATAGATCAACTTAACACTACTATCACACAATATTATTTATGATAATAATATTAAGTAAATCTGTAGTTGAAAATTTTCAATTGTAATGAAAACGTGACGAAATAGGCTAATTTAATCATTTTTATTAACAGTCTACTAACCCCTTTTAATTTTTGGATGTGATGTATGAATTTATAGTTAAGATTTTCCTTGAGGATGGCCAGGTTGACTGAAACATTGTGAGAAAAACACAAACAATAGTGTTTGAGACTTAATTGGAATTTAATTAAACAATAAATAATTGTATTCCTATCCTAATAAAAGCTGAAAAAAAAAACATATTTATTGAGTTATTGATTGCAAAAATATTTCTAATCGTATTCAGTATTACTCCGCGTTTTTTTTTAATGGAATATTAATTTAATAAACTAATAGAATGTATTTATATTATTGGAAAATTAAAATATTCTGTTTAGTATAATTACGATTCATCAGTAATTTAATCACACTAATTCATTATCAACAGAAGACCATCAATTTAAGAATTTTCTTCCGGTCCAAGTGCTTGTTTAATTTTTAAAAATATTTTAAATAATAAGACAGATGTTCTCTAAACATAGGAAGAAATTCAAACGATTTGGCTACCAAATTTTCTGGGTAAATAGTAGGATAAGTAATTAAAATCATGACTTTTGGGAATTTATAATATTTACCTAATCTTAATATCATCAAAATTATTTTTAAAAAGTAAATATTATTTTAGAATTTTTAAAAATTTTACAATTGCAAAATTCATAAATTGGATAGCACAAATCTTCAGTTTTCTGCTTTCTAATCCATCCCATACTATTAGACTATTCGTCTAGTTGTTAATAAAATTCACTTCATCAAATCATAAATTATCAAAGGCATTTTTCATGCTTCATGTTACTACTTCTTGTATGCAGTATTCGGTCTTTTTATTTGTAATTCCCTAACTGCAGTTAGGTTACAAACACTGCAGCAGATAAAAAAAAAACGAATAATGCTAAGATGAAATAATTACATGAAGAATTCTAAATTCTGGCGACAACTTAATGTGTTATCGTGTGTGATAAGTTAATGACGATAATTTGACTGATAATTTGAAAGTGAATTTTATTTAAAATTAAACAATCAGTCTAATAATAACGATTGTATTTGAAAATGGACTATTTGGGGTCTATAACGTTATTCAATTCATGAATTAAATTTCAATGAAGTGTTAAGGGTCCCCCGCCAAAAAAATACTGCTATATTGATAAATATATGGCCCTTAGAAAGATATTGTATACTATTATTTTATTTTATTTATTTTCCCCAGAAAAAAAATTCAAAGCACGTGATTGACGTCATAAGCCATATTTGAATGTTGTAAATTAAAAAAAAAAAAATCATTTTGTTAAATTAAATTCAAATATAAATGTAAATTAAATTTTTTTAGGATATAAAAGGTGGTGGTGTAAGAATGGTATATCTATGTTTCTTATTATTCGCACTCAAGACAAATTTTCTTTCTTTCTAATTATCTGCCACAACAATGGAAACTTATAAGCTCTGAGATCAGTGGGAGTCTAATTGTGATGGCGCAAACTCCACAGTTGCTGTCAAACCCTTCTCAGCCCAAGTAAATGGAAGAAGATACAGAATGGGGTGCTTCAATTCACCTACTTTGTTTTGTTTTTTATTTTAATACACGTTCTTAATTTTTATTCTTTATAATTTAAACTATTAATTATTCGACCCTGATTGGTTCTCCGTACGTTGGGTGTAAATGTTTATATTAAACGTGTAATCTTCATTCCCAGCTAAAATCTTGATTTTTTTTTTATTGTCTTGTGAATAAGTATCATAAGTAATGAAGAGGAGTATTTTTTATTAAGCTGATTTTTTTCATTAATTATTTACCTTTAATTACTTTTAGGACGATAGAAATATAGAACGACCAGTGTTGAACTGGTGACCAGTTCTCGTACTGACCTGAGCAAAGGCCTCTGGACAGCCCTGTTGAAGCTCTACAAAGTGGGGTGAAACGTCAGCAAATAAATATTTGTAAACTTTTTTTGTTTTCTTCTGACCGTACTCCTGAACATCTTCTTCATAATATAAATAAATATATGTATAAAACACGAACAGAAAATAGTGTCGTGTTAGATACCTCAAAAACGAAAATAGAATGGATTTTTTCCATTAAACAAGAGATGCGCTATTAACAATTTGGCATCCTCAAAGGAAAAGGAAATTTTGCACTATTCGTAGATATTTTAAGAACAATACATAATTGATTGAGTTATTGATACGTTATTAATTATAAAAATATTACTAATTTTATTCAGTATTACAATGAGCAAGGGAAGATAACGCACGTGGGAGCATCATCGATTTCAATGACACTCAGTGATACTAGGTCAAAAAATATTAGGCATGTATTCCATGGTCCATACTAATACGCCCTAGGGGCCGAGAAAAAATATATTGTATGAGGGTGTATTAAAAAAAAAAATGACCGTTTTATCAAATCCAAGATTTCAAAGGGCTGTAAATATTTTAATCCTATTTAATAGTTAATAATCCCTTTAAACCATTCTCTAAGGTTATTTAACCCCATTCGACATAGTTTAGTTATTTCAAAGATTAAACATGGCAGTGTTCTACGAAATTCTTGTAATTTTAAGGCATTACTGGGAAAAAAATTCACAGCCGCTGAAGCAACTCGTGAAATTATTAAATATGAAGGGGAAGGTGTCCTTGACCAGAGCACTGCGCGGCGTTGGCTTGAAGAATTTAGGGCTCCGGGTGACCATTAATGGATATTGATGAGATTCTGCAGGAAGCTGTTGAGTCAAATCGCCCACAAGTACTCGCGAACTTGCCAGGGAGTGTGGTTTGTCGAAAGATACTGTTCGTCGCCATCTACTCTCAATGGGGAAGGTGAAAAAGAGCAATACATAGATCCCTCACGAACATACTCCTCAGCAAACAGCTAAGAGGTTAAAATTTGTGAAAATTTATTGAAAAACGCTTGGTATGATATTTTACCGAATCTCGTAATGAAATCTGAATACCCGTGAGCAGTGGCTAGATCGTGGCCAAACTGCTTTTTCGGTTGCTGCAAGGGGCAATTTGAAAAAAAAAATCCATGCTTTGCGTTTTTTTGAATTTTGAAGGTGTTATTCATCACGAATTTGTTCCTGATAGATGTTCTATGGATTCTGAACTCTACTGTGAACAAGTGGAAAGATTGTACGCACAGTTGTCAGAGCGTTATCCTGCTTTGATCAACCGAAAAGGAATTTTATTCCAACAAGATAATACTCGTCCTCATACTTTCCGTTGAATCATAAAAAAGTTTAAAGAACTTCATGGGTTCGAACTCCTGCCTCATTCACCATATAGTCCAGACCTCGCACCAACGGATTACTACTTGTTTCGATCCATGGCCCATTTCCTTAAAGGGAAAAGAATTTATAATTTTGCGAAAGTTGAAATTGCGGTCCAAGAGTTCTTTGACAGCCATCCCGAAGAATGGTATCTGCGTGAGATCGGGCAACTAGCCAGCATATGGCCAATGATGGTAGATAACAATGGACTATACTTTCAGTATTAATTGTATTTTATATCAAAGAAATAATAATACAAATATTTGGTTGAAAAATGGTAATTTTTTTTTAAAACCCCATTATATAATTTTAGAAATTTTCTATATCATCATATAACATATTACATGTGTTTAAATATATCATAAAAGGTCATCTAAACTGCGCGAAATAATAAAATTCACACCTATGGAAACAATAGAACCGGAGATATAAAATAAAATGTTTGAGAAATGTTCCTTTACTTTAAACCACTTTCTCTCCCATATAAAGAATAAAATCTAAAAGATATTGATATGGGTGGGAAAACGGAAATTCATCTTTCTTACATTTATAGTTGTGTTGAATTAGAACATAATTGTGAGAAGTTATGATTTTTTTCGAGAACGGAGGTCATAACTATCCACCAAAAATCTAGACCCAATTTATAATTTTCAAATTTTAATCAATTAATTTATAATTTTGATTCATATGAAAATACTTATTTAAGGATGTCGCAATTTCTTGACCCTTTTTGAAAATCATATTTTGTTTTTGTGATTTTTAATATATTTAAAATTATTTAATACAACAAACAATATATTGTTCTTATTCTTCATTTAAAAAAAAAATCTATTAGCATATTATAACCATCGAATACACACAGAAGACAGGCAAAACACGACAATATAAAATTCTAAAATTATATACAATATTTTTTTTCTCGACCCACCGACATACACGTGTCTAATATTTTTCGATCCATTATCACAAGAAAAAGTTTCATTAAATCATTGTCTCCTCTTGTGAGTGTTTTAATTAATTTCTGATTTAACACACTAATAGAGATAAAATAAATTTTATTTACTCATTATAAGTAACTTTTTAATTATTTGATCATTTAAAAATTTTAGTAAGTAAAAACCATAATATTTGAAGGATGCGTTACAATAATTCCCGAACATGTAAAAAAGTATTGACTAATTTTATATCACAATGTTTTTATGGTTATTGTGATATTTAAACGTAAATTAATTATTACAGCATGAAGAAAGGGGAAGCGGAAAAGCGACTCCCGACTCCGTTGGACTTTCCCTGAACCATCCATTCTCACTCAAGGTAATATCTATATTATTTCATGTATATAATTGTTCCTTTATTAGAAGTAAAAATTTAATCCAGTATAATTTATTAAAAAGTTATAAGTAAATTTTCAATTATGTTTTTAATTTTATTTAATTTTAAAACAATGTTGTATTGCGTTTAACACCTAAACTTTTTGTCAACCACAACCAATTCATTTCCATCATCCAATTTTTTTTTCTGGTTAAAAAATGATTTCGATTGATTCTCAATTGAATATTTCTGGGGCTATATTCAAGCCATTTGGCTAAGGAAAGATAAATTGATTATAGCCAACATGTACACGATAAATACAGAGAAGGTCAAAGCGATTCTAAAAGGTTTAATACACTTTCTAAAGAGCTTAGGAAAATTTAATAAAAGCTTATACTTTTTTTAGAAGCTTTATCTTCTATTTTTACCCTGTTCGTAAATAATAATCCAATTACATTCAAACTATCAGTTATAAATCATATAGTCATTCTTGACCAACTGAACCACTATGAGAATATCGTGAGTCTTAGGAATAAATAATGTACGATTTGATTATTTAATTTTGAAGACGAAAAGAAAATTAAGGACCTTACAAATAAAATTATGTAATAAAAATAATTAAAACTGATTTGAAATTGAATTTATATTAATTATAAATATTAAAATTATACTAGAGGACTGTAACCTTAGCTTAAGGAAATTTATAGTTCGGTAAATTGGTTCCAGGAACCAAAGCTATGTTACGAGTTATACACCGCCTACATAATCTTTCGCCGTACAACAGTATAACAGAACATAGGATTTAATCTTGGGCGGGCAATAAAAAAATTATAAGTCACAAAACGGTCAAAATAGGATAAGTATACACAGTAAAACATTTTGAATTTTTTTTCCCTAAAAAAATTGTATTTCAGAGTAGTGTATTGAACATTTCAGACATTCTAAATATTATAATAAAACCAACTTCAATGTATAATTTATATCCTTAAAACATAAATTCTCCCCTCAATTTGAAGAGCTATCCGAAAAAATAAGTTAAGAATTAATTTTGTACCAAATAAATAAAATTTATTAATTAAAGTAATGATGATATATAAGTATGATAATTATGAAAAACAAAAACAATTATTGTTTTATAACTTTTTTTTAAATTATTTATTTAATGTAATTTACAACTGTACAAAATAATACAATAGGTAAATATGTAGTATGTTACATATACACTTGAAAATCTTGGGAAGGAACCACCCATTGGTGGTACTTCAAACATTAATTTAAATTAGAAGGTCCCGTGGCCATCTTCTCTTTTATAACTTAGTAATTAAATATGTAGTTAAAAATAAAATAAAACTTATATGATAACCAATTAAAAATAATATGCTATACAATCAACTGATATAAGTCTGAATTAGTTATAAACTGTTTTGATTAGACCAGCCATTCCTTGCAAATTTAATAATATGGATTGGTTTACCATTACCAGAATTAAACTCACACAACTAATAACTCACATAGATCCCATTACTTTTCTATCCAAGGACAATAATTCAAAAATATAAATCATCCCATCAATTTGAAGAGTCATTGCATATTATTAAATGGGAGAACATGTGGACCCAGAGATCTTGACAGCTGGTTGATTGGATTAAGCCTTCCAAGACAATGCACTGCCCTCCCTTATTTGGCCTAAAAGCTTCCTAGAAGCTTTCTATGAAGGGCTTTCTGTTTATTTAAACCGCTGTACTCAGAATCTGAGACTACCTACTACTCCCACCTAGGATATTCGATAATTAGATTATATCAATATATTTATTGATTGATTGTTTGAGAGTGGTTTATATTAATAATAACACCAACTTCAATGATCCAAATTTCTCTAAACTTTTTATTTGTAAAAACTTCCAACCGTAGACCGGTTTGTAGACCGATAGTTTTGTACGGCTTTAAAATTTTTTTTTTGTATTAACCACATAAATAATACTAATAATTAGGCCTACCTTAATAACCAACTAATCTACGATTTTATTAAGGTTTTATTTTTAGTATTATTAACGTGGTTAATAGAAAAAAAAAATTTAGAAGAATAGTTTTGTATTGAGATTGTGTGGTTTATATATGACCAGAGAAATTAGTTTGTAAAACAAAGACTATTTAAATTGTGGCAATTCAATTATTTAGGCTGTGTCCTTAAAAATGGCCTTGGAGCCGAAATGTTGGAATTTTTTTAAGATAAAAAGTTGGGAGAAATTTGGATCATTGAAGTTGGTATTATTAATTACATAAACCATCCTAAAACAATGGACCAATAAATATGTTAAATCAGTAATCTAATTATCGAATATAATCCTAGGTGGAAGAAGTGGGTAGTCTTAGATACTAGGGGCATTAGTTCTCCTGAAAACAAGGGTCTATTTGGTATTAGAAAACA
The DNA here is from genome assembly GCF_000696795.3 of Halyomorpha halys. Classification (NCBI taxonomy): domain Eukaryota; kingdom Metazoa; phylum Arthropoda; class Insecta; order Hemiptera; family Pentatomidae; genus Halyomorpha; species Halyomorpha halys. Next base: position 103,737 of record NW_027106189.1, on the reverse strand, counting down.
GGATGCCCTTCATAGAAAGCTTCTAGGAAGCTTTTAGGTCGAAAAAGAGATGATAGTGCATTGTCTTGGAAGGCTTAATCCAATCAACCAGCTGTCAAGATCTCTGGGTCCACATGTTCTCCCATTTAATAATATGCAATGGCTCTTCAAATCGATAGGATGATTTATATTTTTGAATTATTATCCTTGGATAGAAAAGTAATGGGATCTATGTGAGTTATTAGTTGTGTGAGTGTAATTCTGGTAATGGTCAACCAATCCATATTATTAAATTTGCAAGGAATGGCTGGTCTAATCAAAAACAATTTACAACTTTTTCAGACATATATCAGTTGATTGTATAGTATATTATTTTTAATTCGTTATAATATAAGTTTTATTTTTTTTTTTAACTACATATTTAATTACTAAGTTATAAAACAAAAATTGTTTTTGTTTTTTCATAATTATCATACTTATATATCATCATTACTTTAATTAATAAATTTTATTTATTTGGTACAAAATTAATTCTTAACTCTTCTTAGTTCTTCGGATGTTATTAGTTTATTTTATTATTATTTGTTTTCTCTTTAGTTACGTATGGTAAGTATAAAGCTATGTAACATAACATAACATTTTTGTATTTTTGGTAAATCTATAAAGGTTTTTGTTTTGATTGTTCAGTCGACATCCGGCTAACGGATATTACTTTACTGTAGTCTTTTTTGTCTCAGATACTTTATTTGTATTTTTTTTTTTTAAATAAAAGTAATTATTATTATCAAGACCTCTGGGAATGGTTTCTTAAAGAAAGTAATTGATTTCTATTGGCCAGCTTCTGAGGGAGAAGCCCTTATCCGAAATTCCCTCCAGCAAAAGTTTGAAGAGATAAATACGCCTTCTTATGGTAAAGAGGGGATATTACGGACGAAGCAAGAACAGACAAACTTTAGGATACTTAAAGAGGACAGTACTTCTATTTACAGCTTCGAGAGACTCGAGATGGGCCGATTCAGATACAGACAGATGAAATACAGACTAAATAGATGATGCGGGCATAAAAAAAACCTGCAGTTATTTCACCCACTATTATCCCAACTATGTAATCAAGACAGCTAAAAAAAAAAATATACCGCTACAGCTCATGAGAAGTCAGGGTTTCAACCCCGCAGGACTCCTGAACCCACAGGTTTGTCTCACGACTATAATAACAGAATAAATAATTATCTGCTACAACCGGATTCCTTGGAGTTGGTAGCACAGTACCTTACTCATTGAGTCACCCCTCTCCCTAATCAACACAGTTAGCTTGTAATATATTTTATAGGGATACAATAAATCTGAATCATTATTATTATCATTACTATTATTAAATTCAATAGTGGGGTTGTTTTTGGTTCGCTAGTTAGTGGGAGAGGCGGCGGAATGAGTTATTTGTCAGATTATAACTTATTTCAATTGCCTTTATTGCAATTAAAATTTAAAATTAAAACTTAATTTAATTATTTTTTCGAAAAATGGGAAATATTAACAATTTAAAGGAAGAGGTAAGAATTTTCAATACTAGTGGGATCTAGTGCAGTGGATCCCCTCATAAAGAAAATCCTAAAATCATATATGTATAAGTGCGAAAGATAATGAGGTAATGACGAAAAAAACAAAGAAAGAGATGCAACATCAGTTCAATATTTAATTTGGAATGAATAAACCAGGAAAGGTTTTAGATCTATCAATGATGGAAATACGGCAAGATGTTTTTTTTTGGTACTCTTTGAAAATTAATGAAGCTTTCATTTGTATCTCAACCCATGGCATGGTCTGTTACATTACAACTTACTATACCACTGCCCAGGAGTTTTGAAATATTTAGTTATAGTTTCCTAACAGAAGTGTTCCAAAAGCCTATTAACAAACATTTAAGAAACTTTAAATTGTACCTTGCATTAGAACAGTCTCCTGCATCAATAAGTAAAGATTTATTCCACATCCTGTTGACATAGCTATTGGTAGCACCACATTGCCTTCAGAAAACAAATCCATTAAATTACACCCAAAAGAACTGCAAATGTTGTTATGCTGATTCATCAATGTCTATGTTCTAATTTATTTTGAATCATGCGGAATATGGCTATAAACTATAATACACATTTTTTTTTCGATTAGTTTTTGAGTAGAACTCGACAGACAATTCAACCAACTATACCGACTGCTCAGCAGGACATCTCATCTCTCAATAGAAAACAAACTTCTAATTTATGAGACTATACTCAGACCTACCTGGAACTATGGACTTGAACTTTGGGGAACAGCTAAACCATCGAACATCATACGTATCCAATCCTTTCAATTCAAAATCCTGTGAACTATAGTCAATGCACCCTATTAAGTTTCCAACAAAACACTACACCATGACCTTCATAACCCTTTTGTCGTTGACCTCATACCATCTTAATTCTCAAAATTCGATATAAATTTTTCTAATCATCCTAATCCATTGGTTTAATCCAAATCTAGTTCCACCCATCCCTACTATCCACCTCGAAGATCGAAACGGCAGTGACCAAGATACTTATTGTATAATAAAAATTGGCAATTTGAGTTCTAGGAGTGGTCAGATGCTCCACTCAAGTTGAGTGTTTGCGGCTTTAGCGTACGTACTCAGCCTCCACTGGCTTATTGCCAGTGACGCGGTGAGAGTGATACGCTGGGAGGATAAAAGAGCCCTGCTCTACCCCTCACACGTAGGGATAGAGTGGGCTCGGGGATCCTCAGGTATTTTATTTTCTTATTATAAATATTATTACTTTTTTTCATGTACATAGTTTGATTTTTATCCTTCTGTAAGAGAGAGATTTTATTTTTTTTTTCATTTACTTATTTATTTTATTCTTATTTTATTTTATGTTACTTTTATTAATTTTTTTTATTGTTATTATTTTTTTTTTATTTTAGTATGAATGTCATCAGTTATCACCATCACCTATTGCCCAAAAATGGCAGATTGTAATATTTATCAATAAATAAAATTTGAATTTAAGTTACTTTGCAAGATTGGCTTGTAATGATTTCTTTTATTCGTCAACTTTAAACTTCTACAATCTCAATCTTTAATTCTAGTGAATATTTATTTTATAACACATACATACATATAGTAATGGATCATTTTTTAAACTATTTGTATTGACCTCAGCGACTTCAAAAACATTTAAAACGACCATAAGAAAAATTTGTTCACTTTAATAGGTAACTTTACCAATCCTTTTTTGCATACTGGAGATTTAGAAGTAGGAGGTTAGGGGAAGGTCGGGTTGCCTCAGGCGGCGGGTGATCTTGTACATTAAAATTATTAAGCAACCAAACACGCTAAGTAAAAGTTTGTGTCGGATGCCACCCTCTAAAGCGTCCCTGGGTATCCCGAGGATGAATCGTACAAGAAAATTTAATAATCGTTTTAGTTTTGCCTCGGGAACCCCAGCAACACAACTAAATACCGTAAAACAGTATAAGGAAGTAACTAGGATTCTACGGGTTTCAAAGTTCCACTTCCATTTACCGACAGTTAAAGGAGCAGTTACCTACAACTTGGGAAACCCAACCTCAACCCGATGACTGAATCCTAGACTGATGAAGGACACTCTGTTATAAATTTTATAATTATTAATTCTATTATTCACACTACTTCTATTTTATTTATCATTATTACTATTCCCTCTCTTCGTCTTTTTTTTTTAAATTAACTTGTATCCATAAAGACCTAAATGTTCCTTATGTAACCGATCTAGCCCGAACCCGATATTATTCCTTCCATAATAAACTCCCTAACCACCCAAACCCACTAGTTTCTAACCTTGCTTCCTCTTCCATTCCTGGTAATCCCTCCGAGGCGCCTGAAAAGAAGATGGCCTCGTGACCTTATATTGTAAACTGTTTTTAGAGTTCTACTACTGAGTAGTTTCTCTACATCCTGTATCATATTATTATGTCATTATGATCAAATTTACTTGTTGTATTTTTTTATACAGTTGTAAATATCAATAAATAAATAAAAAAATTAACTTGTTCTGTTTTTTACTCATTAGAGGGCAATTGTTTGTTTTGATAGGTCTACGAATGTCGTTATTTTACTTTTGATCTTTTACTAAGAAGTATTATTTTTATCTATACATTTTACCTTTTTTTTTTTAATTATAACATTGTATATAGTTAGGGGTGCCTTTCATACGAAATTATACCCCACTATAATAAATTGTTAGAAAAAAAAAAATGTAACGGTTATATCACTCATGTAAGGCCGATCTGGTAGTAAATAAATAAATTTAAATTATTCTAATTATTGATTAGAATAAGAAAGTGCACTAATAATAACTAGTTTAATCCTGTGAGAATTCTCGCATTAGATATGTTCCTTCCCTTTAATTCATTCGAATACATAGGATATCGAGCTCATTCGTATGAACAATACAATATTATCAAGAAAGTCTAATTTTTAAGTAACAGTTAGAGTAGTAAGTAATTTAGTTGGCCTACTGGAAAATATTACTCCAGTAGTACAGTTTATCTTCAGTTATCCATAAACTAATATTAACCCTTAATTGAGACCTCATAGATAGGCTATACATGAGCATATGATTAAGGGCTACGAATTATTTGTGCTAATATTGTTACATAAGCACGGACCGACAGACTAAAGACGACTTGTTTCAAAACTTTTACGCTATCTAGTTGAATCATTTGAGCCATAAAAATATAAATCGGCTGAGCCATTAGCTCAACCACTGCGTAACTATACCATGGCAACCATGGCGCTGTGCAAGCTAACCTGCCTAATCCATGAGCTATCATTCCATTGAAACGTACTTGGGTATGTTTGAGTACTCAACTCCTGTCAGGTTTTGAGACCTCTCACTTTTTTTTAAATAACGTTTATTAAATTTCCAGTAAGAATTTATGATTCGAAATTAAGGTTCGTCGCTTGCCTTTCTGTTGATACCACATTTTCTGTTGATACCACATCAAAATCTATCTCTCCTCACTGCCGCAAAAGGGATCGATACTACCGTATTATATATATATGTAATTCCACAAAGAAGACTTAACTTTTTTTTTTACTATGTTTACTTTACAAATTATTTTCGTTATTGTGGCATAACTGCCGTCCCCACTCCTCCCAATACCAACTGTCACTTTGTTTTTGACTGCCGTCAAAACAGGTATGCATTCTGTCTCATCATTTGGTTTTTATATTTTTTTTTTTTCATCTCTCTATTTGTACTTTCTTTAATATTTCTTCTCTTATCTATCTGTCACTATTACCCTTTTCATTTACTATTTATAACCTTTAATTTTTCTAATTATATCTTATGTTTTTACATTTTATACCCCAGTTATTTTACACTTATGTTTTTTTATTTTTTTCCTTTTTGTAACTATAGTGTTTGTATCTTTTTTAGCCCTGACGAAGCCCTGCAACGTGGGGCGAAACGTTGGCTCAATAAAATAGTATAATTATCTACTATTTGAGTTTTTTTTTACCGCATCCGGACCATATTCCATTCATATTTGTTTATTGTTTTAATTTGTACGATATTCATCGTATTTTATGTTTTTGCCTTATTGGTTGGTATGGCTTGTAGTGATGCGCTTCCTCGGAACACAATTTTTTTTTTTAATATCTTTATTGAAATTGACAACTGTATATTATATAATACATTCAGTAAATTTGATCTTAGTTAAAATTGAGTGTTACAGGCGTGTAGAGCAACTACCCATTGGTAGCACTCTAATGACATTTTACATTAGCAGGCTCGGATGATTGTCAGGAATGGAAGAGGATGCAAGGTTAGAAACTAGGGGGTTTGAGTGGTTAGGGAGTTAGTAATGGAAGGAGTGATATCTGGTTCGAGCTAGATCGGTTACTTTGGGAACATTAAGGTCTCGATAATTTCTTGAATTTGGCAACACTGTGAATTCAAGAAAATTCGAGCATTTAGTAGTAAGACATTTAGTGTGTTACTTAATTTAATATTTAAGTGTTTGCAATGGTAAACATCATAAACTAAGTGTAGCATTTTAGTAAACGTCGGAAAGCGTTCAAAAGACGTATATAATTTAAAGGCCTGAGTGCTATTATCAGCTGACAGGTGAAATCTTCTGATCGAATGTATATATAAGGAGGTGCTCCTACAATAAAGATCAGTATCGAAGTTGCCATCAAACGTAGTGTATCAAATACCCTTTTTCCTTTTTTTTTTTTTTTTTTAGTATCATTCTGATCAATAACAGACTTAATTTACAAAAAAAAAAACACTATAGTTTGTCCATGACGTTAAACATAGTGAGTTTATATGTATTTAAAACTTAAATTTCCTATGAATTTATCACTGTAAATATAATATAAGTTATTTAGCTGGGCCCTCCTTAGGTGGCTAGGTCCAGTCTTACCAATCTGAGATCTGCTGCCGGCGCCGGTTCGAATCCAGCCTGGGGCATTCACTTTTTTGATTGAGTTGCGATCCCACAAGATGAAAAACTTGATCCTCGACCATAGTTAGTCAGTATAGGACTCCAATGGGAGTCTTGGCCGACAAAAAAAAAAGTTATTTATCTAACTCACTTTGTTGTGGATAGTATTTTAAAGAAAAATAACGGTAAAAGTAATAAAGAGTCCTCAAAAATAGAGAAAAACATTCCCTAAGAAATCGAAAAACCGAGTACATCATATGTGGAGAAAAAATTGAAGAAAACTGTACCCAGTGCCTTCTATGAAAATATTAATTCCACGATGATCGTGTTTATATTGATACGTAGAAATGAATGTGGAGTTACACAAATGTATGTCCATTGGGAAAATTATTAATAATTTTAATCAGTTTAATTGAAGAAGTTCTTAAGTTAATTTTCAGGATAAAATACAGGTAGAAATATTTTTGATTGTATTTTTTATTTGTACCTTATCTATGTGTCCGTGGCTACCTGATCTTCTTTTCAATCTTAAGGCGGAAAAACGTTTCTATAGCTAGAGATTAGAATTGCAGTTTTTAAATTAAAATTACAGAAAAGCACAAATTAATTGCGTGTTGTTGGCGCAAACGCCTGATAATAAATTATCTAACATAACCATGTTTGGATTCTAATAATATTTAAAATCATAATATTTGTTTAGAGATAAATACGAATAATATTTCAGGAACAAAATATATATATATAGCTAAAAAAAAAAACACAGATATAAAATAAATATATTTTATTTGCAATTATTTCTCTTATATACAATCGATAGTTATATTCCACAATAAAAAGTTTAGAATTCAAGTAACCTTCTTATCCTCTCGTATTCTTCCAAATCTTGTACTCCCACCTCAAAGCACTGAAGTCTGATCAAAATTTCAAAATTTGGATGGAGGAGTAGAAGACAACAATTATGATAAAACTTGAAAATAAAAATAAGAAGAAATTGAGAAAATAAGTATACAAAAGCACATTCCATATTTAATATAAAACTGATCTTAGACCATGATTTCTATGTTTCCAATAGAACTGCAACTGATATCTTCCATTTCCTAGCTCAGCTTTTTTATATGTTTTTTAAGTGATTAAGTTGGAAAAATAAAACATTTTACCATTTAATATCTCCAATACTATACCGCAATACCGTCTTATTAAGATAATTACCCATAACTTGATTAAGAACGGGCAATCCTTATTGTATAATTGTAAGGTAAATCAGAGCAAATGCATACTAAAATTTTAAAAGTTTTATTTTGATAATTACGATAAAAGTAAGGCTATTGATAATTTAATTTTTAAGATAGTGATTCGAAACTTTGTTAGTGAGTTGGTCATGCTATTACTGTCTACAGAAAAAAACAGTAAAATAATTAGTTGACTCATCTTGAAATACAATAATTTGAAAGTTCCAATGTTAACGAAACTGCCTTACTTCAAAGAAATGGGGTTACAGCGTAGATGTCTTTCACTCTTCTTGTGTTTATATTGGACGGCTTTAAGGGCAAGATTGAACTGAGTTATGCATTTTTCCCAGCAAATTCGAATGAGAAAAAACTTTTAAGGTACATATGCATGTTAAGTGGACAATAAAGATCAATATTTTTATAATAAACTTTAAGAGACTGAAGAAAAGTTTATTCTATTATTTCAATTTAACTTATTTTCTTTAGGAAAAACATCACATTAAGACTATAAAATGGAGTGGGATATGCTCTGCCTCTCTTTTCACTCCCCGACATTAAAAGTTTAGCTTGAACCTTCATGATTTCAAAATATTGGGACTATTAATACTTACTTTATAAATTTACTCGATGTAGTATCACCTTATTTTACATGTGAAATACTGATCTCAGTTCCACTATTTAATTTAAAGTTAACATTATTTGGACAAATTTTCTAATAAAGGAAAAGGAGAGAGATGAATTTTAATATAAAAAATATAGAGCGTATATTAGAGAGAGAGGGGGGGGGAGA